>NC_044032.1:162284933-162587449 GCF_901765095.1 Microcaecilia unicolor | reverse complement strand
ATCCTAGGCATTTGCCCCGCACAACCCATATTATCGAAAAAAAGATGGGCGCCCATCTTTTTTTTTGAAAATACGGTTTGTCCCGCCCCTTCGCATGGCCACCCACGGAGATGGGCACCCACTTTCGATTATGCCCCTCTTGGTGTAACAATTGATCACAATCTATCACTTGAAAGCCAAATAAATTCCACTACAAAGAAAATGCTCTCCTCGTTATGGAAACTTAAACTAATTAAACCTTTCTTCCCAAGAGAAATATTTCATAATCTAATACAATCAATGGTATTAATCCACTTAGACTACTGCAATGGAATCTACGCAGGTTGTAAAGAACAGCTTACAAAGAAACTTCAGACTGCTCAAAATACTGCAGCCATATTAATTTATTGTAAATCCAAATTCGATAGTGCTAAACCTCTTTGAGAGAAACTGCATTGGCTTCCAATTAAGGAGCGAATCACCTTCAAAATCTGTACCCTAGTCCACAAAATTCTTTACGGAGAAGCCCCAGGATACATGATCAACTTAATTAACCTACCTTCCAGGAATACATCCAGATCATCCCGTTCATACTTAAACCTTCATTTGCCTAGCTGCAACGGCCTCAAATATAAATCCACTTATGCTTCCATCTTCTCCTTTATTAGCACTCAACTATGGAATGCGCTGCCAAAAGCTGTAAAAATGATTCACAATCATCTTAATTTCAGGAAATCACTCAAGACCAGCTTATTTGGAAAGGCCTATCCCAAGGATTCAACATACATCCCTACATCCTGCAACACAGCTAATTAATGGACCATTTTGGACATTTCTTAACCTTCCCTCCTTTTTCCCTGTATACCCTGTTCTTTTGATGCTCCCTGTTCACTACACTATATTGTATTTGTATATTTACCGGATTGGCGATTGCTTCTACGGTTTGATGTAAGCCACATTGAGCCTGCAAATAGGTGGGAAAATGTGGGGTACAAATGTGATAAATAAATAAATTAAATATTCCACTGTTGAGCAGTGAAGGTGTCTTTTACTAAAGCTTATCTCGAGTTACCTGCAGTAGGGCCCATAGAAATAAAATGGCCCTGCTGCAAATAACTCAAGCTAAGCTTTAGTAAAAGACCCCTTGAGTCAGGACCTGTGCAGACTTTGGCTTTAAATTCCGCTATTTTTAAGCTGGCTAACACATAGAGGGGCATTTTCGATAGAACATCTAAATCAGAATTTGGACGTTTTACAAAAATGTCCAAATTCTGAACAGGAAAGAAGGTCATTTTCGAAAAAAGACAGACATTTATCTTTTGTGTTTGAATATACTATAGACATCTTGTGATTTGGACGTCCTTTTTGGTCCACTTTCAAACAAAAGATGTCCAAATGCAAGACGTCCAAAACAGGAGGAGTGGCTGGCTTTGATCCTGGAAACTTGGGTTCAATTCCCACTGCTGCTCCTTGTGACTTTGGGCAAGTCAAATGCACAAGGGGCATTTTTGGATATGACATCTAAGTCTGAATTTGAATGTTTTTTCTAAAACTTCCAAAATCAGAACAGGAAAGGTCATTTTCTACAAAACAAATGTCTCTCTTTTCCTTTTGAAAATGCAGTTTGGAAAAATGTTCTGTGATTTGGATGTTTTATTTTTTGGTCCATTTTCAAACAAATACATCTAAATGCAAAACATACAAAATACACAAGAAAAGCCACAATAAAGTGAAACCATTCACATCTTCAAAGTGTGGTAAAAGCTTTGGTTGTAATGTAAATCTCAAAGTGTATCAGAAAGTACACACGGGAGAGAAACCATTTGCACGTATAGGGCTTTGGTCAGAAGGTAAACCTCACAATGCACCAGAGAATACACACAGCAGTGAAACCATTTACATGTCCTGAGTGTGGTAAAAGCGTTGGTTGGAAAGAAAGCCTCACATGACATCAAAAATCCACACAGAGATGAAACCATTTACTTACACTGAGGAAGTAAAAGCTTCAGTTGCATTGGGACAGGTAATTAGGGAATGTACACTCTTGCTATGAAGTATGGAAACATAGCACTCTGGTATTTAGATATATGTAATATGTAATGAGACCTCCTTTTCATCTATAGATCTGAATTCAAAGCCCAAATCTAATGATAAACAATAGGCACAAGCCTCAGATGTTATAAAAAAAAATAGAAAGCTTGGAATCAGGTAGAATAGTGGAAAAGTGACATCCCAGGAAAGCAATAGGGCATCCTTGGGGGCACTGCAGTGGACTTTATAAAATGCTCCCAGGGGAGATCACGTGATGGATTGAGGAGAGAGGACGTGTTTTCTCTGTTCTCCAGGACCCTTTCCCCAGCCAGCCAGCTATAGTTCAGAAACGCAAAAGAAAGGATCGATTATCAAACAAAATTAATTGAGGTGTATGGATCTCTATATTACAAGAGGAGAAAAGGCGATGCCAGGGAGAACAGCTAAGAAAGAGACGGAGAAGCAACGCAGAGCCGGAGATTCCAAGATGGCGCTAAGCCCAGCAGTTTCAGCCCCGCCACTCTTCACGCTGCTGCAATTATTACTGCTTACAGAAGCAGTGAAGATGGCGATGGCTCCGCAGTTCTCTCATATTTCTGAGCAACTCTCCAGCATGGAGGTTTTGTTAGAGGACATGATTCGCTGGACGGGAGAGTTGGAGGCATGGATTGCAGTGATGGAGGATGCGGAGTCCAGTACCCAGACAAAAATACAAGAGCTGCAGAAGGCCTTAAAAGTACAAGCACAACAACTGGATGATTTAGAAAATAGATCAAGAAGATCTAACCTTAGACTTATTAGAATTCTGGAGTCAGTCCCGGATCACTCTTTACCTACGTTGTTGGAGCGATGGATGAAAACAGAATTTGCATTGTCGGACAGTGTGGGCCCCCTTTGTCTCGAACGAGCACATAGACTTGGTCGTAAAGCTATTGGCGGGAACCGCCCACGAGTAGTGATAGTAAAGGTCCACAATTTCATCCACAAAGCAGAAATACTGCGAGGAGCATGGTTAAAATGGGACATGATAACTTATGAAGGGGCTAGTGTAAAGATATTTCAAGATTATTCGGCAGCATTACAGGAACGCCGGCGGTCCTTTGGGCCAATCTGTAAGAGTCTCGCGGAAAAGAAGCACAGATTCATGCTTAACTATCCAGCTCAGCTCAAAGGTCTTCAGAACGGCACTTGGAAGATAATTCAATCTCCGCAGGAGGCGCAGGAACTCTTGAAAGATTTGTCTTCTGTAGAGAATGATAACACATGATATGTGGAACTCCAAGAGTAGATAACAGGCATGTTAGTCATTTTGAATTGTGTAGGCTGAAGGGAGGGAAGGGCATTTAAGTTGGGGTGTACTGAGAGGGGCTGAATGCAGTTGTATGTTTTTGATGCTTATGTATAAGAGGAATTCATAGGTGCAAGGAAGCTTAGGTTGGGTGGTTCTGAGCAAGGGAGTTGCTAAAGGGTTTGAGATGGCTGGGGGAGGGGCGTCACTATACGATCTTCATCCTCTTAACCAGATGGTGTGGGAGGGAGGATATGGGGTAAGGGATTGGGGGGAGACATGATGGGGAGTGGGGATGGAGGGGAAGGGGTGGGAGGTATTCATAATATAGCAACAAGGAAGACCAGGAGTAAATCAAGGGTGTTAGCAGAGGAACAGAGCGCATGGCATGCAATGGAAGCTGAGAAACAAGGCAGGCACTTTGGGAGTATGCAATTGGAGTGGGGGCTCCCTGGAGGGGGTTGGGGTTCTGGGTGGAGCTGGGCACCAGGATTCCCATCACTAATAGAGCAACGAGGTAAAAATCTTTTGAAAGGGAGATTTGGCACAGGTTAAGATGACTCGATGGCAGGGCTGAGTTCCATGATTTTATATGGTAGGAAAGGAAAAAGAAATAATGAGAACTACATAAGGGAAAAGGGAGGTCTGCCTGACTTACTCCTGCTTTGTGCTGGAGTAAAAATATTTTGAATAAAGTTCCTGGGAAGACAAATAAAAGCAACACATCTAGATGGATTAATATACATTTGTGTAGAGGAGACTCCTCTTTTATTTGGATAATTGTGACTATTATTTGAAGAGCTTGAAAATAATCCAGCTCCAGATGTGCCCTGAGTCAAACTAACTCCTGGTGACAGCACAGTGAGGTATCACCCTTGTGGTTTTCATGATATGATACAGGAGTGGTTTCCTATTGCCTTCTCCTGCACAGTGTGAGACACCACTATGTTGCTGCTGCCCAACATGGGGGGAGGCAGGGCATGTTACAGTCTGATTATGCTGCCAGAACCTACCCAGCTTCAGACCAAAGCAATGGAAAGTTAAATGATTTGCTTGAAAATATACAAAATAGAATATCCCATTATGCAATACTAGATGTTAGTGAAAACTCAAATTTTTGCTGCTATCCAAATCTTGAAGGCCAAAACCAAGATGTATATGTAGACCTGATTTTCAATCAACTGGTCTTAGTGCTGTAAAATATAATGCCATCCCTGAAGAACACCATTCAAATATCAGAAAAGTTAGTTTTCTTTTGATAGAAATTGTTTATTATTTTTGTGTGTTGTCCCTATATTTTGGCACATAAACAAAAATATTCATGTTGTGTGCCATCTATGTGTAAAAACGTTTTTTGTGCACACTAATTGATTATGTGCACATTACTCATAGGTATGCACACACATAAGTGATTTGCATACATACACTTTTTTAAAGTACTCAAATGAACCAAATAAACAGTGACAAATGCATACCCCTAAGATTATTCCTGGGTTTTGTGTTACTACAAAAAGCTTCCTTCAAAATTAACATTCTAGTGACTAACATAGGCATATGCACCCCCCCTGGCCAATTAGCACTTACTGCAAGATCTAACAGGACCAGGTGGTAACGTCAACATTTGACCATGGCTTTACTGACAAAATTTTGCATAAAACAGAAACTAACAGAACTTTACTACCATAGCATTCAGATCTGACTTTACCTTGATGACTAGATGGTGTCATGCTAGCCATTCAAATTGTATATACTGCACAGAAAATCGCTCCATACCCCAGCCTACATTGGCTATAGGCTGCTGGGTACCCTTAATCTGCCCCTTATAGAGTACCAAATCATCCAAATTCTGCATAGCAGTGATGCCCATGAACTCTTCCATCTTTAAACCTGTCTCTTTCTTTACCACTCCTTCTTCCAATATAGGTGTCCCAAGTTAAAGAGGTAGGTCCAATCCTTCTTACCTACTTCACAAGCTGTGATAATACTCATCTCTCCAACTAATGCCCTTCAACCTGCCAACCTCCCCAAATACCACTAAGTCCAACACTGAAGTACTGCCTGGTCCTACAAGATCCCCCTCCCCTGGTTCCTGCTCCTTCCTTCCTAACTAAAATCCTTTCTACCTCTCTTCCTTATTTCTATTTCCTCACTAACATTTCACCCCTCCTCCATGAAATGAACCTTCTCTGAGGGAAGTTTAGCCATGTTGTGCCATTCTTTAGCCCTCTTGATGGCATTGAAAGGGAGGGGGGCTTTCTTATTCACATTTTGGACCTTCCTTCTGGTTTATTTCTAGGGTTGCTGAGAAGCACTATGCCAGTATCAAATGCATTACTTATTCTGCTACTATTTTAACAAACCTTTCCATTGTTTTGCCTACCGTTTCCTCTTTATCCTACTAACAGGGCATAAATATAACTTGGACATTTTATTTTATCTTTCTTTGCTTTTAACCTCTGGATTCCTACAGATCTGGTAATTGAATGAAGGCAAGATAATGAAAGATAATGTAATTCAAGGTAGCTGAAAGGTTTACTAAAAGCATATGTTACCAGAGAAATCTATCTATTACAGCACTCTTTACAATAATTTGTTAAAACTTAGTACCACTTAGATTACACTAGAAATCAACAAAGCACAGCTTATAACTAACAACTGTTGACCTTTAAGCAAATTCTTGAATGAATTGACAATAAATCCAAACAGCCATCTTTTTGTTGTTGAACTTACATCTTTGCTTAAAATAGAATGTCATTTAAAAAAACATACATTTTTCCTTGTTCACTAACATTTGAAAGCCTAGAAGTAATAGATGTAAACATTCTGATATCTTGTATGCAAAGAATATACTTACAGATAAGAGATTTCTCTTATCGATAAAGTAATGAAAAAATGAATAGCTAACCCCATTCATTCATCAGCATTTGATATAATTCAAATAAAATCATTACTGTTAACTAGTTATATTTATATTTGTTCTCAACAGTGGATGTGCATTCATTTTAAAACTAACAGTAAAATGACCATGGGGCTAGAATAATCTGAATCCTTATTTGTGCCCATGTTGTTTTGGGTATCATTGTAGAATATGGGGCCAAGAACAGGGGAATCTGGGAGGCTGAGCAGAAGGAAACAGGAGTCACTTCACGATTTATCATAGTAGATGACGACAGATAAAGGCCTGTACGTTTCATCCAGTCTGCCCGAGAAGACAAACAACAACATATGTATACCTGATCTTGATTTGTCCATTGTTATTTTCAGGGCATAGAGACTAGAAGTCTGCCCGGCACTGTCCTTCTTCTAAAACTTTTGAAGTTGTTATCAAAGTCCTTGAAAAACTTCATTCTAGCCCATCCAAATCTATCCAGCCACGATCCAGGCACAGACTGTAGAAGACTGCCCATTACTGGCTTTGCTTCCCAATTACCAGTGTTGCCACCTAGTCTCCGCTAAACTTCTTTGGATCGATCCCTAACCAGGATTCCTACATATTAATCCCATGCATTTTTGAATTCTGTTACCACCTCTACCACCTGCCGCGGGACAGGTGTGTCTCAATCACAGAGCTGTGTGCTCTTTGGATGATATCTTCTGGTTAGTTATTGAAACCTTCACTTCAAAAAAAGGAAACTTTATGCTGAAGGCACTGGAGCAAGCACAGGATCTCTTCTCTCTCTGAAAGAGAGAAAATGGATTACTGCCCTGATCCTTTAGTATCTCTTAATGCCCAGCTGCTGGCATCATCACCCATGGGATTCATATAAGTCAGGCAAGGACAGTCTTGTTTGAATGAAATGCTTCATGCTTCTGGTTTATCTCTCTCTCATTCTCCCCCTTCCAGAGTGGCTCCAATGTGTCTGTGTCTGTGGCTGCACCTTTGCCAAAAACAAAGGTGCAGCCACAGAAATGCTGTAAGATCATCCCACAAATATTTCAACCTGCACTTCCCCAGCTGTAAAGGACTAAAATACAAGCTGACACACGCCACCACCTTCTCCTACTTGAGCACGCAGCTGTGGAATGCTCTACCTACAGACCTGAAAGCTATTGACGAAATAATTAACTTCCGCAAATCCCTGAAGACTCATCTCTTCCAAAAGGCCTACAAGGAAAATACATAGCTTGCAAAACTACTTCAACAATCCACACAGTTACCGCAGTTCACCTCTAGCCTACCTAACACTTTCCGTCTATCCTCCCTTACCTAATCTTTAAACAGTAATAACTGTACTTGTTATCATGAAATGACTATACCTATCTTCTCTTACCAACATTCAAACTATAAGAATTGTACCTGTTATCACGAAATGATTATGTCATAACCACACTCTGTAAGCCACTTTGAGCCTGCAAATAGGTGGGAAAATGTGGGATACAAATGCAATAAATAAATAAATTTTAAAAAACATGATGAGAATGGCGATTGTCTAAAATCTCAGTCCCATTCACTTAGTATGGCAAAATTAACCTAAAATGTCCCATTCATTGTGTTTTACTATTCATCCAAAAATGAATACACCTCCATACTATTTATTTTTCAAATCATGGAATTTTATTTGTATTTATGAACATCTGAATTTAGAAATTGTATAACCTTAATGCAAAGTAAATAAGCAAAGATAAGTTCATAACATACATTGTTATTCAAGTTCTTTTCCCTCCTTCACTTTTGATCTGCTGTGCTCTGAATTGGCCACAATTACTTGCAATTGATAGCAAAAGGTGTCACAGTCCACCAATTAGAGGAGTCCAGTTCATGCATTTGTACAACACTCTTTTCTTCAGCAGATTAAAAAAAGCTTGTATGCCAAGAAAATGGTTGAATAGATTCCAGAGGGTTTAGGCTGCAAATATAATTGCCTCTGTAACTGAGGTCTCTGGAGAGATTCCTATTTAAGCAGGAAGCTGGTCATGGCATTGGAGATTTAGTCATCAAGCTCAAAAGTTGAGACACAGATTGTGGTTAGGTCAGAAACAGTTACTGATAGTTACCCAAACACAGTAAAAGCCAAGAGTGAGTCCTTTCCAAAGAAATCTATTTGATACAGTAGAGTAGTTCCAAATACAGACTGACTGATTGTATTATCCAAGTAAAACATAAGAAATCACAGTTCATGTTACTTGTACAGTTTTAGGTTTAGTGCTTTTCAGACAGGGACATTCTTTTCTGATTAAACAATAAGGCAACTGGTTTCTGCATGGAAACAAGAAATGTGCTTTCTTGGGGATCAGGCCCCTGAAGAGTGAGGAGTTTGGTAAAATGCTGGCCAAATAGAAGTCATATTGAGTTGTGAAAAATGTATGCCAGATACTAATAATAATCAAAGACAAATCTGGAGCTTTGTTTCTCAGACTCAAAGCAGAAGTCCCTCCACTCTAGAATAAAGCAATGCACTTCTAAATTTAAAATAAAGTGGATGAGAAAAACCATGAGTTGTGATTTATAGAATAGCATGATGTGACCATATATCAAAATCCTTTGATGTAGAGTCAACATGTTGTGAGTCACACACCAGTAGAAAAAGACCTTGTTGACTGGTTAAGTTGAAGAAAGGCCAGAGGTCCTGCTAGTTCAACTTTGTTCTGATTGCCTAACAACTGTCTCTACCTAATAATCAATGAAAAAATGAAAACATATTGTACATCTGTGGCCAACTTTGCATTAGTGAAAAAAAAATTACATTTAACTCTGAATCCCAAATGTGGCAATCAGCTCAGAATCATTCTATAATATATTACCGCTATGAGTAAAATATTCTCTTCTAATGGAGGCCTACGGTATTTCAAATATGCTTTAGGGGATAATTCAGTACAGGTTGCTTAAAGTTAGATGGTGAGATACTGCATGCTAAATGCAAATTCTATGGCAGCAATTATACATGTACAATATCATCATAAGTTGGTGACATTTAGGCGTGGCCACTTACGTCTTGTCAATCACTGGTGTAAATGTCTATGACTAAGGGGGACAAGGAGTTGTCAAGATGCAAAACAAGGCATGTTTTTACAATACTTTGATTTACCATAGGAGTCAGCAACCTGTGGTATCTTAGTACCACAGGCTGCTGACTCTGTTGTAAAAGATTAATTTTGTTTGTGAGCCATCTCATAAGCAGCATTACTCTAGCAGTCTAGGAACATCGGGCCTCAATGTCATTACCTGGTGGTCCCAGGCCAGAACTTAAAGGGGTCACAATGTCAACCCAGAACACCCACTCCTGATCACACTCACACTCCTCCAATTAAGCTCCAACCTCTGATTCAGGACTCCCCACCCCATTTCAAGAACCTTTACCCTCTCCATCAAACTTCCAAACCTATGATCCAGACCCATCATCCATTAAGGCCCTCTATCCTTCATTGAGAGCTCAAGGGCCCTTTACCTGGTGGTCTAATGGACTAAGTTCATGATTAATCCACAGTCACTCCTGCCCTGCCAGTTCTGCCTCCATATTGGTGCCTGTAGTGGTGTTATGACTGTTAGAGGTGCCATTTACAAGGTGACACTGGCAGATAAGGAGTGAGTTGGAATTTCTCTTGCCCTTTGACCACCAATTACAGGATCCTTTGGCCCTTGATGATGGAAAGTGTCCTTAGGAGGGAGGGGGTATAGATCTGGGGATGGGAGATTGATCAAAGGGGTAAAGGGGTCTGGATCATGGGGTGGAGAATCTGGATCAAAATGGAGTATGATCAGGGGTGGGGGGTCTAGTTTAGCACCATGAACCCTTTAAGATACTGCCCAGGAGAATTGGGCCATGGTTTTTGGCTGGGGTTATTTTACCATGATTTTGTGGCTATAGCATGACTTGTGTGCAACAGGTATTCATCAAAAGTTATGTTATTGTTTTTACATAGTAATGAGCTGCTATAGTACTGGGCAGACCTCTACAGCCTATGCCCTGAACGTGACTGGACAGATTCAGCTTCAATAGCTGGAGAACAAGGCCAGTGATGGACAGACTTCTATGGTCTGTGCCATGATTGTGGCTGGACAGATTTGGATGGTCTGGAGTGGGGCACTGATGACAACTTCGGAAGTTGTAGAACAAGGCTAGTGTCAGGCATACATCTATGGTATGTGCCCTGAAAATAGATAGGATAAATCCAGATCAAGTATACAAGCATTAGACCTTTTAGCATACATAATCACCAAGAGGGGGATTTAAATATTTGAGACATGCTATTTAGCAACAAATCCCAGTGATTTATGAGACTTCCTATCCTCCTTAGATAATAAACGTTTACACACAAGATAGCAGGCAAGAACAGAGTATTGTTACAGTCTACTTGGTTTGATGTACATTTTGAGTGATTGTGTAGACGAAAGAACGAACTTCCGCATACTACTGAAGACCCATCTCTTTAATAAAGTGTACCACAAAGATCAACCAATGTGAATATGCACAACTCGCCCATTTATATTCAGAACCGTTTCATAATATCTGCTTGTATACTATTACTATGTCTTATTATCATCATGCTGACCAAGATCCTTCTGTAATACTAAATGTTTATTTTCTAGCATTCTTCCACTACTCATGATGTATTGTAAGCCACTTTGAGCCTGCAAAGAGGTGGGAAAATGTGGGATACACATGCAACAAATAAATAAATAAATAAATAAATAAATATAAGCCATAATAAGTAGCCTTATAGTATTTGCAGTAGAGATTTTGCTGTACACTAATATTTTTGACTGTAAATATGGCTTCAGCTGATTTCTTGAATAGTAACATAGTAGTTAATAAAAAAAAAGCAATGACAGTTAAAATGATCCATTCAGTCATCCTAGTTAAACTAAGAATATATATGTGCCAGTTTTCAGTTATGCAACTTTGACAGTCTGCATCTCTATCTGCAGATCCAAGGCAGTTTGAATATACAAGCAAAGCATAAGTAACAGTTACCCCACAGCAAACTTTTACCCCCCCCCCCCCCCCACACACAAAGGCCCAGTGCGAGGGTCTTAACGCCCCCTGCAAACTATCAATTGGTGCCCCTCCATCCTGCATCTCCTTTTTCTCTTCTCCCTCCCCCTTCTACTACCCGCACCCCTTTTTCAGCCCAGTACCTTATAAGATGAAGAAGATAATTTTTTAAAAACATTTTTTGTTACTTTACAGCTTTTTAATTTTTTTGAAAGCTTCCCACATGTAGATATAAATATCATGAAATAAAATTGAATATAACTAAAACTGCTTAAAAATTATTGTAGCTGGTGGAAGCAGCACTAATAAAGGTTATATTTTGTGCTTCTTTTTCAACACTGTTCTACACAATACAGTAATATATGGCCAAATTTCAGTGAGGACATTCTGTTTACTGATGGATTCATCTTAACTGTTGTTGTAATCTGCCTTGGGAAGCCTGGTATTATAAAGATTGGAAATAAAAGTAAACTCTTCTTTCATTGGAGCACGTGAAATCACATCTTCATCACATCTCTTTTGTACAAATGGATTATTCTGTTTTGAGCATGTTTCAGGGACAAGCGGTTTTTATAAGTCAAAATAATAAAAAAATATTTTCTTTCATGCAGATCTCTCATTTGTTTTAACATAACTAAACGGGCTTTAAACCCCTAATGCAGTCCATTGGTTTCCTTATATTTTGTCCTTCTGATGACTTATACTGTGGCAAAAGCTGCCCCCTGACTTATACTGTGCTAAAACCTTCTCTTCCCCACACAATAATGCCACCCCCGCTCCACCATAATACAGTCCTACCTTGCTGCCCTCCCTGGTGGTGTAGTGGCCTCTGCGGCTGAGGGGGCAGGAAAGAATCCCACTCTTTCATGCTCGCTGCCGCTATTCCATCTCTGGTGCTCTCTGCTTTTCTCTTCTGAAAAACGTGCAAGTGTTAAGTGTTTGGAACACCCAGATCTCACCTTCAACATGCCCCTGACACACCGTCTTGCACTTCTGACGGACTTCATAGAAAAACGTCTAAAAATTGGTTTTGAAAATACCAATTTGTATGTTTTTGTGAGAAAAACATCCACATGCAGATTTATGCCACTCTTTGTGCATTTTTCTTTTTTGAAACTGTGCTCCATAGAGGGGCATTTTTTGAAAGAAATGCCCAAGTTGAGATTTGGATGTCTTTACAAAATGGCAAAATCCAGGGACGGGGAAAACCGTATTTTTGAAAAAAAAGTTGGACATCCATCTTTCATTTCGAAAATACCATCAGAGATGTCCATTCCTTAAATTTGGACGTCCCTAGGTTTGGAGATCCCTAGATTTGGAAATCCTGGGATCTGGACGTTTCTGACTTTTATCGATTTTCGAAACCAAAGACGTCCATGTCAAAAACGTCCAAATGCAAGCCATTTGGATGTGAGAGGAGCCAGCATTTGTAGTGCACTGGTCCCTCTGGCATGCCAGGACACCAACCGGGCACCCTAGTGGGCACTGCAGTGGACTTCATAAATTGCTTCCAGGAACATAGCTCCCTTACCTTGTGTGCTGAACCCCCCCCCCCCCAAAAAAAAACCCCAAACCCACTACCCACAACTGTACACCACTACCATAGCCCTTACAGGTGAAGGGGGGCACCTATATATGGGTACAGTGGGTTTTTGGTGGGTTTTGGAGAGCTCGCTGTTTCCTCCACAAATGTAACAGGTAGGGTGGTATGGGCCTGGGTCCGCCTACCTGAAGTGCACTGCAGTACCCACTAAAACTGCTCCAGGGACCTGCATGCGCTGTCATGGACCTGAGTATGACATCTGAGGCTGGCATAGAGGCTGGCACGAAATATTTTTAAAGATGTTTTTTGAGGGTAGGAGGGGGTTAGTGACCACTGAGGGAGTAACAGGAGGTCATCCCCAATTTCCTCCGTTGGTCATTTCGGGTACCTTTTTATGCCTTATTTGTAAAAAAAAACACGTCCTGGTGAAAATGTCCAAGTTTTTGTCAGGGACGTCCTTACTTTTTTCGATTATGGGTCAAAGACGTCCAAGGTTTAGGCATGCCAAGTTCCGCCTTCGCTACACCTCTGACATGTCCTCTTGAAATTTTGACATCCTTGCGACGGACTGCAGTTGGAGACGTCCAAAATCGGGTTTTAATTATACTGATTTGGACGTCTGTGAGAAGGACGTCCATTTTCTGTTTTATGTCGAAAGATGGACGTTCTTCTCTTTCGAAAATGAGCCCGATAGTCTCCTAAGCCCTTATGTGTGAAGGGGGTGCATATATGTGGGTACAGTGGGTTTCTGTTGAGTTTTGTGATGGGAGGAGGTGAGTGATCACTGGGAGAGTTAGGATGGTCATCCCTGATTCCCTCCAGTGGTCATCTGGTCATTTAGGGCAGTGTTTCCCAAGTCCGGTCCTGGAATACCCTTTGCCAGTCAGGATTTCAGGATATCCACAATGAATATGCATGGACTTGATTTGTATACTCTGCCTCCATTATATCATATCTCTTTCATGCTTATTCATTGTGAATATCCTGAAAACCTGACTGGCAAAGGGTACTCCAGGACTGGACTTGGGAAACACTGATTTAGGGCACTTTTGTGTGCCTTATTCATTATAACAACAGGTCTAGACCAAAACGTTGAGGTTTTCACCCTAGATGTTCTCGTTTTGTTCCAGTATGGGTGTTAGACATGCCCTAAGCCCACCCTAATCCCATGTTTAAAATGCCCCACACATGCCCCCTTGTGATATGGATGCACTGCAGATGAAATGCATAGATAAATGCTGGAAAATAGGCTTTTAAAATACCAGTTTGGACGTTTTGAGAAGAAATCTGTCCAAATGGTGCTTTAAGATACTATTTGGATGTTTTTCTCTTTTGAAAATGAGCCCCATAGTAACATATGGCACTTTGTAAATCTAAGTACTTTGAAAATTTGCTTCTTTTGTATTGTCATTTGCATATTTTTACTCCTATAATTGTCTATTGCGTATGTTTGACTTATTCTTGCTGTACTCCGCCTTGAATGAATTTCTTCAAAAAGGCGGTAAATATCCAGACAACTTTACTGCTCATGACCTGGCCAAATATTTCCTTTTCAAGTTTTCCTTTCTGTTCTAATATTTGATTTCTAATGCTTTCTACATTTTTTTAGCAACTATGTAAAACAGTGTTAAGTACGACCAACTTCCCTTCTCGATCTTCAGCCATAAACTCTTCATTCCAGTTAGTTATATGCACTACCTTTCAGCCAAGAGTGCTAAATACACAGTGAAAAGGGTTAAAATCTCTTTTCATTTCAAAAGCAAACAAAAAGGTTTGTTTTGGCCCCAAGATATTTTGTAAGTGCAATAACACACTCGTTTTGATTATCTTTCCAGGTACAGAAGGCACTTGGCATTTAGACGCAGGTCTTACGATATGCCCAGAGCATGTTGAAAACCTACAATGCACATACCGGTGTGTGTGTGTGTGTGGGGGGGGGGGGGGGGGGGGGGGGGGTCTTTCTTTTCTCTCACTCTCTTTTTTTTCTATTCAGTGGAGATTATTTTTTGTCCTCTCAGTTGGGGCTTAGAACTGGCAACAGGGTGCTTTATGGATCTCCCTGTGTCTGCAGATGGCCTACAGCATCTGATATGCAATTTATTTTTGTGATTGATTTGCACAGGACAAAGAACAATACTGTGCCATCAGATTTGCATTTCCGCTCCCCTCTGCTTCTGAAATCCTTAATATTGTATGCTCCATATTGTATTGTGAATTAAAGAACTACTCAGGGAGTGAGCTGCATGAGTTAATGTAGATAATCTCAGGAGTACTTGTTCTCTGTTCTACAAACAGCACCTGTTTTATAGAGCTTTGGGCTATGTAGACAACACAACTTTTATGGTGCTTGTGAAAAGGTTAGCCCACACGACTGTGTACATTCCCCAGTGCTCTCATCATAGAGGTGCCCTGAAGTCAGGTTCTGAGTGACTGTCAGCCCGGTATACACAGATGGGGCACTGCAACTTCATAAAAAATGAATAGTTCTTAAGTTTTGTTTGGGGAAATAAAGTAAAAGTCACATTGTCTAATGAAGACAGTTTCTTTTCAATCTGTCTTACTGGCATGGAATAAACTTTTTGAATTGCAAGTTAGAATTAATTTGTAAATAAACGTCTTTCTCTCCCCCCCCCCCCCTTCTAGGCAAAGAATGGTCTAGATTGAAGTAGCAGAATTAAAAACTTGTAAGAGATAGCTTGAGTCAACTTGCCTTCCTGATCAACAGAAGGATATGAAATTCACAAGGAGGGGACAGTTTATAAAATGTTGCTAACAGTTGTTATGCAGGTGAAACTCCCTTAGTGGGTGCATTTATTGAGAATAAAGAGAGAAAAAATCTTGGTAAAGTTCTTTTAAAACACGGACAAGTCTATTCTTTCTGATGTGAACTGGTGAGTTCATAACTGCCAGTTTGGCTTGCCTTGATAGAACTGCATAGGAATGTAATTGATTGAACATGCCTACATTGCAGAAGAGGGATGAGCTCCATAGTTCTGCCAATATGCAAATGGCACAACAAATAAAAACAAACCCACATCAAAATGCTATTTATCTTATGAGTTCAAAACATATGTCAGTCCTTCAAACTAATATTTTCAGTGTGCTCAGATAACCAAAGTGGCCAGCATGGATCTAAAGGTCCGAAGCCGAGCCTCTGAATTCATCAATCATTGCACACAACTGTCAGCAACTGGGATTAGCTTAGTGATATAATGCATGCGTATATTCAAATTGTGAAATGTAATATTTTTGTAATTTTTCTATTTATTCAAAATAAATAAGTGCACTTATCTTTGAAACAAGTCCTAGGTTCTGACATGGACTGTGTTTTGCTTATTGCTGCTTCAGGGAACCCAAAACACTGTCATCTCTAATTGTCTATTTAAAATATGTGAGGTCTCTATAAAAAATAAAAACCAATGTTAATCAATTTACAGCATTGAACGCCTACAGCGCTGAATGCTAACCAGCTTATTTTTGAAGGAGATCGCCGGCCATCTTCTGACACAAATCGGGAGATGGCTGGCCATCTCCTGAAGCTGGCAAAATCAGTATAATTGAAAGCCAATTTTGACCGGCTGCAACTGCTTTCCATCGCCGGGACGGCCAAAGTTCCCGGGGGCGTGTCGGAAGGGTAGCGAAGGCGGGACAGGGGCATGCCGGGGCGTGCTTAAGAGATGGGTGCCCTCGGCCAATTATGGAAAAAAGAAGGGCGTCCCTGATGAGAAGTTGATCCACTTTATTTGGTCCCCTTTTTTTCAGGTTCATGTCCAAAAAAAGTGCCCCGAACTGACCAGATGACCACCGGAGGGAATCGGGGATCACCTCCCCTGACTCCTCCAGTGGCCACTAACCCCCTCCCACCCTCAAAAAAACTTTAAAAACTTTTTTTGCCAGCCTCTATGCCAGCCTCAAATGTCATACTCCATCGCAGCAGTATACAGGTCCTTGGAGCAGTTTTAGTGGGTGCAGTGGACTTCAGGCAGGCTGACCCAGGCCCATCCCCCCCTACTTATTACACTTGTGGTGGAAAATGGGAGCCCTTCAAAACCCACCCGAAACCCACTGTACCCACATGTAGGTGCCCCCTTCACCCCTTAGGCAGTGGCATTCCTAGGGGCGCTGACACCCGGGGCGGATCACTGATGCGTCCCACCCCCCCCCCCCGGGTGCAGTGCCCCCCGTGCAGTGCGACCCCCCCCGGTGAAAGGACACCCCCCCACCCCAGCGAAAGAACCCCCTCCCCCCGGGTGCACGCCGCTGGAGGGGTGCCGCGCGCTGGTCAGCATCGTTCGTTTCCATGCTCCCTCTGCCTCGGAACAGGGGGACCAGTGCACTCCGAATACTGACCCCTCCCATGACCAAATGCCTTGGATTTGTTCGTTTTTGAGGTGGGCGCCATCGGTTTCCATTATCAGCGAAAACCGAGGGCGCCCATATCTAAATCCGGCGATCTCAGCATTTAGGTCAACCATCTTTAAAGTTGACCTAAATGTTGAGATTTGGGCGCCCCCAACCGTATTATCGAAATGAAAGATGGATGCCCATCTCGTTCAATAATACGGTCCTCCCCGCCCCTTCAAGGCGCCGTCCTTGGAGATGGGCGCCCTTAGAGTTGGGCGTCCCCCATCAAAAATGCCCCTCCATGTATTCCAACTTCTTTGAACAGAAATTAAAACATGTCAACAGCAAACCTCAGGCAGGAGCTTCAATATATATGATTGTAATTGAATGGAGAAAGTCCCAACCACCTGAAAAAAGTGCCTTCATTTGTAGAGTCCCCTATCTCTGATATCAGAGTGAATGGCAAAGGCCATTGGATGTTTTCAAAGATGGTACAGCCAATCAAAAATGAAAGCGGCCATATCAAACTGTGGGAAAAAATAATATGAAGAGAATATAAAAAGTATTTTAACTCAAATAAGCCCATCACTCAACCTCATTGTTTAAGCCCCATGGTATGGTAAATCCAACATTGCTCCTTCTTCCACAGCAGAGCCATCAGTCCCCTCTCCAACTAAGGGAGGAAGCTTTGAGTACAATAAACTGAAGGTCCAATATCCGATGACTATGATCTATCCAATGTTGTACTAAGGGAGCATCCACCACGCCATTGCATATAGGACTCAAATGTTCAATAATATGCATATACACTGATCGTATAGTGTGACCAATTTTTAATAGAGGCATGGGCACATAATCAGGTACACAACCCTGCTGGTGTTACAGTCAGTATATAAATGTATAACTGCAGATGAAGGATGTTGCATCTGGTCAGTAACTATAATGTGGTTACAAATAGAAAAATGTCCCGCATATACTATGTTGAGTCTGTGTGGGAGTTCCCCTGACTGTCTGCAAAAAAAGAACAAGTTAGTTGTTCCCATAAATTGCGGCCTCTGGAGAAGGCAAAGCTGGGGGCATGTTGAAAAGCTGCATGTTGTTAAAGAATGTGCCAGTGCCATTTAATGATCTGATCAATTTGGAAAGCCCAATGGGAGTTTGGAAAAACTCAAACCAAGGAAGATTCTTATAACTGTGAAGTAGATTGTAATAAAAGTGGTCTTTGAGCATGCAAAGCTCTTTTGTATGCTTTCTTGATCATATGTCATGGATACCCATGCTCCTCAAATCTTCTCCACAGGTCTACTGCTTTTCTCTTGAACTCCATTGTATCCATGTACAGGCACCATAATCTGAGAAATTGACCAATGGGAATATTATTTCTTAGATGTTGAGGGTGAAAAATATACTGTAAAAGACTATTACAGTGAGTATGCTTTCTAAAAATAGTGGTGCAGAACTGAGAACCCTTGAAGGTAATCATAGTATCCAGAAATGGAAGTGAATAGTGATCCTTAGTAGCAGTAAATTGTAGATGAGGGTCACAAGAATTTAAACACATTACACACTCAATAAATTGTACCTCAATGCCATTCCAAACAGCCAGAACATCATTGAAGTACCTCCTCCAAAAAAATATGTGTTCAAAATGTGGTTAGGGATATAAAAAAGTCTCTTCGAATTGGGCCACATAAAGACATGCTATATTGGGGGCATTAGTGGCCCCCATCACTGTGCCCTGCACTTGGATGTAAAACCAGTGGTTGAAAGAAAAACAATTCTTTGTCAAAGCTATAGCAGCTAAGGTAACCACAAATTCCTTTTGTGTCTAAGAAAGAGATAAAGGCTGAAGATGATGGTGAATAACTGAAATAGATGCCTCATGAGAGATGTTCGTGTAAAGGGCCACTATATCCAGTGTGATTAAAAATGTACCAGGAGGAACATTGACATTAGATTGCAAAAATGTAAGTATGTCAGTGGTGTATTTGTTATATGAATGGCATTTAGGCACTTCAGACTTCAAGAAAAAAATTGACAAAGTCTGAGAAAGGTTCTAAAATAGAACCGATGCCAGAAACAATAGGACACCATGGAGGAATAGTCAAAGATTTATATATTTTCGGAAAAAATAAATGTCAGGTATAATAGTATGTCTTTGTAAAAGAAAATCATATTCCTTGTCTGTGATAACACGAGACTCCAATGCTTCCAATAACATAGAGGAAATGTATGTATTTATTTGTTACATTTGTATCCCACCTTTTCCCACTTTTTAGTAGGCTCAAAGTGGTTTGCATAGTTCCGGAGAGGTGGTTACAGACTCCACTGTGAACAAATACAGTATAGGGGTACTATTACAGTGACATGTACAGTAAAGAAGTATTGGTAAATAGATTGTATATCAAACAAGGCTGAAGTAGGATCAGAGGAGAGCTCTAAATAGTAAGTAGTAACAGAATGTTCATGATATGCCTCGTTTATATATGCTTGAGTGTCAAATATGACTATACCTCCTCCCTTGTCTGCAGGGAGTATCACTAGAGTGGTCTTCAAACAAAGCCTTAATAGCTGTTGATTCAGCTCTGGATAAATTGTTTTAAGCTCTGCTAGGAGAACTCTCTGGATTGGTAATAACTGACTCAACAAGTTACTGAAAAACTAAAATATGAGGGTCTACAGGGCCTAGTGGGATCCAAATGGACTTATGGGCTATTAAGGCTTTGTTTGAAGACCACTCTAGTGATACTCCCTGCAGACAAGGGAGGAGGTATAGTCATATTTGACACTCAAGCATATATAAATGAGGCATATCATGAACATTCTATTACTACTTACTATTTAGAGCTCTCCTCTGAGATTGAAGGCGGGCAGATTCAAGAAAAATGTCAGAAAGTATTTCTTCACGGAGAGAGTGGTGGATGCTTGGAATGCCCTCCCGCGGGAGGTGGTGGAGATGAAAACGGTAACGGAATTCAAACATGCGTGGGATGAACATAAAGGAATCCTGTTCAGAAGGAATAGATCCTCAGGAGCTTAACCGAGATTGGATAGCAGAGCCAGTAGTGGGAGGCGGGGCTGGAGGTTGGGAGGCGGGGATAGTGCTGGGCAGACTTATACGGTCTGTGCCAGAGCTGGTAGTTGGGAGGCGGGGCTGGTGGTTGGGAGGCAGGGATAGTGCTGGGCAGACTTATACGGTCTGTGCCCTGAAGAGCATAGGTACAAATCAAAGTAGGGTATACACAAAAAGTAGCACACATGAGTTGTCTTGTTGGGCAGACTGGATGGACCGTGCAGGTCTTTTTCTGCCGTCATCTACTATGTTACTATGTTACTATATCTAAGTGGGAAGGCTTCAAATTCAATATTAGTTTGTCCATAAAAATGCAGACCCAATTTGCATTTCCTGATAAACTTATACAGGCTCAATCTGGTGTCAGTGTACAATGTAGTCGGGACAAAGGACAGCCCTTTCCTTAACACTGATATTTTAGTTGTACTAAGCTGTCTCTGAAAATATTGGAGATGTCTTATTACTGCTGTTTTCTCTCCAGTGCAGGTCTGTGAATACCTCCTCGTGAGACAAGTGGTGGAAAATTTTGAGTGCCAGGTTTCGATTGGTTAGGATCTGATGGGCAAAATGGTAGAAACGATTATAAAGAACAAAAATTACAAAACATATTCAAAAGCATGGATTAGTAAGACAAAGCCAATGTGGATTTAGTGAAGGGAACTTTTGTTTCACAAATCTCGTACATTTCTTTGAAGGGGTGAACAAACATATGGATAAAGGTGAGCCAGTTGATATTCCAGCTTATTTTCGAAAGAGAAAAACGCCTATAATGCGACTAAATTGGGAGATAGACGTTTGTCTCGCAAAGGCGCCCAAATCAGTATAATTGAAAGCCAATTTTGGGCGTTTCCAACTGCACTCCATCGCAGAAACAAATAAAGTTGACGGGGACGTGTCGGAGGCGTGGTGGAGGCAGAACTGGGGCGTGGTTATCAGCCGAGGAGAGATGGGCGTCTTTAGCTGATAATCGAAAAAAAAGGCGTTTTGACCGCGATTTTGGGTCACTTTTTTTGGACCCTTTTTTTTCACGAACAAGTCCCAAAAAAGTGCTCCAACTGCTCAGATGACCACTGGAGGGAATCGGGGATGACCTCCCCGGACTCCCCCAGTGGTCACTAACCCCCTCCCACCAAACAAAAAAACCCACTTTACAAACTTTTTTCCAGCCTCTATGCCAGCCTCAAATGCCGTACCCACCTCCATGACAACAGAATGTGTTCGATACTTTCACAGCCTTTCCCTGGGTCAGATGTGGCTCTCGGGTGCAGTACAGGGTCACATCAGCATTGCATTGTGGTGGGTGTAGGGTATTGGGCTCCTTGATTTCATTAGCTTGTGTTACAGTCTCACAATGTTGGTAGTTGGTAGGCTCTTCTCTCATGGTGCTTTTCCCCCTGCCTACTGGGTCAGAGTGTGCCCTGCTGTGTTTCCTGTTGTAGTCCATGCGGTAGTGGCCATTTTTGTAAGCCAGTTTTAGTTCCTTTTCCTGTGGTAGCCACATTAGACAACTTAGTTCTTACCTTGAATGTGGCTGAAAGAGGGCATTGTACAGCATTCTGCCAGCTCTGACCTACTGCTAATCTCAGTACCAGGGAGACTCGTTGCCAGTGGGGCACAACCTCTGCTCTGCAGTTAACTGTGAGTAAAGGCGGTTATTCCAATAAAGGATGTTTTCGGAGAGATTAGTCTTCAGGTGTCAACTGGTGTGCCAATGTTATATAGCAGCAACCAGTTCTAGAGGCCTGCGTGTATGCAGGTCCCTGGAGCACTTTTAGTGGGTACCGCAGTGCACTTCAGCCAGGTGGCCCCAGGCCCATCCCCCCCACCTATAACACTTGTGCTGGCAAATGGGAGGCCTCCAAAACCCACTGTACCCACATGTAGGTGCCCCCTTCACCCCTAAGAGCTATGGTAGTGTTGTACATTTGTGGGTAGTGGGTTTTGGGGGAGGGGGTTGGGCGCTCAGCACCCGTGGTAAGGGAGCTATGCATGTGGGAGCTTTTTTTGAAGTCCACCGCACTGACCTAGGGTGCCCAGTTGGTGTCCTGGCATATCAGGGGGGCCAGTGTACTACGAATCCTGGCCCCTCCCATGACCAAATGGCTCAGATTAGGACGTTTTTGAGCTGGGCATTTTTAGTTTCCATTATCACTAAAAAAAACAAACGCCCAGCTCAAAAACGTCCATTTTTTCGAAAATTTGGTTCGGCCCGCCCCTTCACGGACCCGTTCTCGGAGATAAACGCCCATGGAGATAGGCGTTTCCGTTCGATTATGCCCCTCATTGTGTATCTGGATTTTCAAAAGGCATTTGACAAAGTTTATCATGAAAGACTCCAGAGGAAATTGGAGAGTGATGGGATAGGAGGTAGTGTACTAGTGGATTAAAAACTGGTCTGAATGTAATTAGATAAATGAAACAATTAATTTATATATATGAATATTTTTATTGTAAAATTCACTTTATGTATGTCATTATCGTTTATTCAATATGTTTATTATTTTGCTTTTTATGTAGATCCAATAGACCCCTGATGCAGGCCTTGGTACCGAAACACGGCCATGTCGGGTCATTTTTTAGCCGTTGATATTAAAGACTTCCTGATATCCTCTTTGAGCTGTCCTCCATTGATTTTGTTGTATGTGAGGGTTTTCCTCCTCTTTTTTGTTTTCTGTCTAGGACTATATTTCAGCATGTTTTAGTAAAAGGGATCCTATGTTGATGCATGACAATTTCCATGTTAAACAGTCGAGTTTTCTAAATAGGCTCCAGAATATATAGTCCTCACCTTACAAGCTATAAATTTAGCTCGAAGAATGTTAATATTCCAACAGCAGGCATTTTAGCGCATTACTTTTCTTCAAAAGTTGAAACCTTATGATTGGCCTTTTCTACTCAATTTATAATATAATCTTTACTACCTCAGTCACCACCAGTTACTCAATCTCATTTGAGTACTCCAAGTGAAGTTCTAGCATAATCTACTCTCAGACACTGTTGGCCAACATTTCAGGCAGTGTCATTACCTTCAGTGACTAAATTGCTTGTGAAAATTAGACCAAATACTTGTTCTCTTGATCCCATTCCAAAATGAGTAAAAACACCCATCTGTGTGACTCCTCCCATTTTTGACAAGTATCATTATTAAGAGTCTTATTACAGGGTTCTTGCACTCATCTTTGAAACATGCTATCTTGAAACCTATTTTGAAAAAGCAGCCTTCTATACTATTGTCTGATCTCTAACCTACCATTTCTTTCAGAAATAGTGGAAAAGGTGGTCCCTTCTCAATTGACAGCATTTATTGATCATACATCTGTCTTACATTCCAGACAGGCTGGGTTTCACTTGCAACACAGCACTGAGTCACGTATTATTGCTTTTTTAACTGAGATACACTGAGTACTTGAATTACTCTGGTACTGTCCTTTTACCTATCATCAGCATGTGATTTAGTTGATCATTATCTTATTCCCAAAACAGTTCATTGGATTGTCTGGAATGGTGTTGCAATAGTTTACATCTTTTCTAGAAGATCACATGTACTGTATTTTCAGGAAAATGTTCATCTGCTCCATTTTCTATACAATGTGGTATGCATCAGAGTTCCATGTTATCTCCAACACTATTTAACTTTTTTCTTGGTCCATTGAATACTCTGATCCAAGATCTTGGTATAAGCAGTGACGTTCCTAGGCTGGTTGACACCCGGGGCGGATCGCCAATGCGTCCCCCCCCCCCCCGGGTGCAGCACGCCCCCCCCAGCGAAATTACACCCCCCGGGTGCATTTTTACCTGCTGGGGGGGTGCCGCGCTCCTGTTGGCTCTGAGTCCGCTCATTCCCTGCTGCTCCCTCTGCCACGGAACATGAAGTAACCTGTTCCACGCAGAGGGAGCAGCAGGGAGGGAACGAGCAGACTCGGAGCCAACAGGCGTGCGGCACCCCCCCCCAGCGGTGTCCACCCGAGTTGGACTGCCCCCCACCCTTGGTATGCCACTGTGTATAAGCACTTATTACTATACAGGTAATATGTAATCGGTTCACCACACAGGCTTGCTAAATCCTGATCTTGGCCCACTCCGACATTGCTTGGATGAAGTGGAGAGGTGAATGTCTACATATCATTTAGGACCCTGTTTACTAAGGCACATTAGCGTTTAGAACACGCCTACAATTAGCACATGCACTAACCGCATAGGCACATATATTGTAGATACGTACACGGTTAATCCGCATATATGGTTAACGTGTGTTAAAAACACTAGCAAGTCTATAAAGCGGCTTAGTAAACAGGGTTCTTTTACTAAGGTGCACTGAAAAGTGGCCTGCGTTAGTGTAGACATGTACTTTGGACGCGCACAGATCCGTTTTTCAGTGCACCTGTAAAAAATGCTTTTTTGGGGGGCCGGAAATGGATGTGCGGCAAAATGAAGAATGGTGCATGTCCATTTTGGGTCTGAGACCTTACCACCACCCATTCACTTTGCGGTAAGGTCTCATCTTAGCTATACTTTCACAAACACATCTCTATGAAAAAGGAATTTTTCATTTTATGACAATTTCATAGTATCAGGCATTTCTTTGATGAAAAAACTTGGTACACATTAATTCAAGCTCTTCTAATCTCAAGTCTTGATTACTGTAATACTGTTTAGGAGATATAACTGCCTGCAATTTGAAATGACTTCAAACAGTCCATAATCCAGCCATTAGGCTCCTGTGTCAGGCCCACAAAGATGATCCAGTAACACGTCTGCTTATACACCTTCATTGGTTTATTTATTTATTACATGTGTATCCCACATTTTCCCGCATAGCAGTAGCCCAATTCACTATTGGATTCAGTTTAAGATTTTAGTCTTACTTCACAAGGCACTGTATCCTGCAGTGCTTTTTTTGTGCCGGTACGCACCGGTACAGCGTACCGGCACCTTGTTTGTGAGGTCCCTCATAACTCTTTCCTGATATATTCCCATCCCCTTTCATCATCAGTCCCCACAAACCACACCTCTCCTGCATAAATCTCTCAATGGCAAGTGTGTGTGGTTTCTCATATCCCCTAATCCATTCCTTCCTCCAAAGCTCCCCCATCCTTACCAAACCACTATGTTCCCCACCAATCCCTTCCGTGAGGCCCTTTCTCAAGTTACTCAATACTGATCCCATCCCCCAGCTAATCTCATCTCTCAAACCCACCACCCACTGATCCAATACAATCCTGGTTTGTACCTTCTTCCTAACATATATCCCTCACACTGAATACAATAAGATGTGTATCCCTGATATTATTAACATGTTTTGATACAATTTGAAAGGCATGTACATGATGTACACATTTTAGTTACATGCTTTAATTGTGAATTTCATATTGCAGCAACCCTTTGCTTTATTATTCTTGACATGGAAGTTACTAGTGTGATATTGTTGTAAGAGTTAGTGGCAATAAGCTGCTAAAACAAAAATAAACACCCAAACAAGAAACATTGCAACGGCTGCAACTCTCTGATTTATTTCCAAACCTGAATTATAAGCAAAGGCTTTATACAAATAACTTTGCAACACTGACCGTAGATTATAAGTTTAAAACAAGAGGATTTTTTTAGGAGTAATATATTTTAATAGGATATCTAAGTAAGCCATTATTTGTGGGTATGCAAAGCAATCCAAGTATCGTTTTCAAAGCACCACTATGCAAGCTGCATAATTCTGAAAATCAATCTATATCCATCAAAATCAACACTCATACCACATCTTTGAGCACATATAAGTTAGCAGATTGATATTCAAAAACAGTTATATTTTCAGCACCCAATGTTCACCACGAGGTGCTTAAAAAATTTCAGTGCTGTTTAACGGATAAATCTTGGATAGATGACTCAGTTCGGGGTCAGGACAACATACAGACAAAAGTATCTGTTTAGTGAGACTGCACAAATAGCAGTCCTAACTAAATAGCTACAGTAAATTATCCATTTGATTTGCTGTAATGTTAAAACTGCCTAAATGGATAGGACTCCTGAATGTCAGGCATTAAGATAAGTGGTAGCTGTCTCACTGGGTGCTCTGAATTGCTATACATATGGATTAGAATATCCTCCTGTTTTGTAACCTGACAGAAAGAAACTGAATTTCAGCAACGAGGCTAATCCTTAAGCAAATAGATGTTTTTTTGTTTGTTTTCAGTTTCTTGGCTTTTTTTTTTTTCTCCCAATTTTTGGGATTGGTGACTCCCCCCCCCCCCCCCCCCCCCCCCCCCCCATTTCTGTTGTTTTTTTTTTCCACCAATCCAAAAAAACTCCTCACAATAAACTGACTTCAAATGATATTACAGAAAAATCTGTTTTTGTTATTCTTATTAGGAGCTGTCAGTTTCATATAGAGTAGAATAAATGGATATATCTGCTTCTCAGGCTAAACAATTCACTTTGAAAATCATGCTGCCATAATTGCTCATCTGAGCCCATAAGGATTTTGGCGAGGATCTCTAGGCACGTTTTATAGAATCCGGGGGCATCTGCTTTGCAGTCCATTCTTTCCAAAATATCACATTATTGTTGATTTTTAGATAAGGATTGTTCCATACAGAGGAAAGTAAAATTTGTAAAATGGACAATCTATTTGGCTCTCAATACAATGGATGAAAGAATCAGTATTACCACAGTCAGTTTAAAAACTCATACCTTTATACTGACTGTAACATACGTGGAGGGGCATAATCGAACGAAAACATCTATCTCCATGGGCGTTTATCTCCGAGAACGGGTCCGTGAAGGGGCGGACCGAACCGTATTTTCGAAAAAAAATAGACGTCCATGTTTTATTCGACAATTTGTAAGCTGGGCGTTTTTGCTTTTCAGCGATAATGGAAAATGAAAGCGCCCGGCTCAAAAACGAATAAATCCAAGGCATTTGTTCGTGGGAGCGGCCAGGATTCGTAGTGCACTGGTCCCCCTCACATGCCAGGACACCAACCGGGCACCCTAGGGGGCACTTTTACAAAAACAAAAAAAAAAGGTAAAAGAGCTCCCAGGTGCATAGCACCCTTCCCTTGTGTGTTGAGCCCCCGAAATCCCCCTCAAAACCCACTGCCCACAAGTCTACACCATTACTATAGCCCTAAGGGGTGAAGGGGGGCACCTACATGTGGGTACAGTGGGTTTGGGGGGGGTTGGACGACTAAGCATTAAGCAGCACAATTGTAACAGGTGGGGGGGATGGGCCTGGGTCCACCTGCCTGAAGTCCACTGCACCCCCTAACAACTGCTCCAGGGACCTGCATACTGCTGCCAGGGAGGTGGGTATGACATTTGAGGGTGAAAATAAAAAGTTGTGAAACATCATTTTTTGTGGTGGGAGGGGGTTAGTGACCACTGGGGGAGTCAGGGGAGGTCATCCCCGATTCCCTCTGGTGGTAATCTGGTCATTTAGGGCACTTTTTGGGGCCTTATTCGTGAAAAAACAGGGTCCAGGAAAAGTGCCCTAAATTCTAGCTACAAATGCATACTTTTTTTCCATTATCGGCGAAAGGCGCCCATCTCTGTTCGGGTGATAACCATGCCCCAGTCCCGCCTTCACCACGCCTCCGACACGCCCCCGTCAACTTTGTACGCTTCCGCGATGGAGTGCAGTTGAAAACGTCCAAGTTCGGCTTTCGATTAAACCGTGTTATTCGTTTTTGTGAGATAAACGTCCATCTCCCGATTTAGGTCAGAACTTGGGCGTTTTTCTCGTTCGATTATAAGCAGGATAGTAACATACATAGTAGATGATGGCAGAAAAAGACCTGCATGGTCCATCCAGTCTGCCCAACAAGATAAACTCATATGTGTATACCTTACCTTGATTTGTACCTGCCTTTTTCAGGGCACAGACCGTACAAGTCTGCCCAGCAGTATTTCTCACCTCCCAACCACCAGTCCCGCCTCCCATCACCGGCTCTGGCACAGACCGTATAAGTCTGCCCTCCACTAGCCTCGTCTCCCAACCACCAACCTCTCTTCCCCCACCTGCTCCGCCACCCAATTTCGGCTAAGCTTTTGAGGATCCATTCCTACTGCAAAGGATTCCTTTATGCATATCCCACGCATGTTTGAATTCTGTTATCGTTTTCATCTCCACCACCTCCCGCAGGAGGGCATTCCAAGCATCCGCCACCCTCTCCGTGATAATACTGGTTTCCATGTGTATTTCTGTGTTACTGAGCCTCTGTGATTTTCTTCCCAATACAATAGGAAACATTTCTGTATTTTTCTACCACATTTTCTTGGTCCCTGACTGTATTTTGTGGTACATAAAAATCTTCTCTCTCCCTACATAATTCACAGAATAAGGGTCCTCTGGTGTTGCTAGTTATCTCAGAGCAATATTGTATTCAAAGCTTTATGAACAATAACAATTGTATTTGATAATTATGAAGAAGAGGTAATAAGTCAAATTTCTTTGCATTATTTAGAGAGGTAGTTATCAAGCTGCTTTAGGGCTTTAAGTCACTCTATTTTCCCCTTAATATGACTTAAAGGGTGCTAAGGCAGCTTGCCTGCCCTAACGCGGCAATATTTAAGTCACTTCAGATTACATAGTAATGGGACGCAAAACATGCCAATGCATATAAAACCCTGGTCACACCACACACAGCCTGGGCACCAGCTAACTCATTGTGGGTCAGCACCCCCAAGACTGGGACCACAAAGAATACTAATATTACTTTACTAAAAGCATTGCAGCTTTTTTAGCCCCACACTCTGACCTGGGCACAGACTGGGGCCAGATAAAAATCTGTACGGCCGTAGGGTGCTGAGCTGGAACTTTTTACTTTCTTTTACCACTCTGCACACTTTTCTCTGTTAGACCAGAAAGTAAGTTCCCACTCTCATGCAAAGAAAAGACTCCAGAGCTTTATGTGAAACAACAAGAACTTTACGGAAGATTCTACAACAGGCAGTTCAAATCTTTTTTTTTCAACAATCAATTTGTAATCCAAATTGAGATCAGATCAGTAGCGTAGCCAGAGTTTAATTTTTAGATGGGCCTGGAGGTGGAGTGGGTGGGCACAGGCCTCGCATTTCCTCTCCACCCGCTACCCCCCCCACCCCCCGTGACAGCCCCCTGCACATGGTCAGTTCTAGTCATTTTTACTGACCTGAAGCGCCGTTCTCCCTCCAGCACCGGCAATTCCCATAGCCAGCCTTCTGCCAGCGTGCGTCTTCGGAGCCTCTTCTCAGGCGCATCCCGCCTACTCTGCAACTTCCTGTTTTCCGCAAAGGTGGGACGCAGGAAGTTGCAGAGTAGGCGGGACGTGCCTGAGAAGAGGCCCCGATGACGCGCGCTGGTAGAAGGCTGGCTATGGGAATCACCGGTGCTGGAGGGAGAACGGTGCTACAAGGCAGTAAAAGTGAGCAGACCACGCGGATGGGGAGAGCGGGCAGAAGAGGCTGGGCGGGCCTGGAGCAAAAGTGGCTGGGCCTGGGCCCGTCCAGGCCCACCCGTGGCTACACCCCTGGATCAGATGCAAAGTATAAATTCAGAGCCAAACTTAGGGATAAGGTGTATCTTCTCCAATGCAATTTGTAATCCTACAGTATGTAAATACTTACAGGTCCTCCTGCCATATCCATGCCTTCTGGGTGTAACAACCTAAGGTTATGCCTGCAGCACTTGTGCAGTAAACAGATCTTCCTTTGGACCAGACCTCCCTGTCTGTCCATGCTCTCCTCTAAAGGAGTACCTCTCCAGGCTACCACTCTTGGCTCCAAACAGTTATTTCCTGTTCCTGCTCCCAGGCTGAGATCCCCTACTTCCCAGTTGGAGCACTCCTTCACTTCACGGTTAATACTTTACTGGCAAAAACCTCTCTCTTTGGTCAGCCTTAGTTTCTTGAACCTATCCAGGACATCCCACCCCCCCCCCCCCCATCTCTTCTCAAGGGTTCCAGCGGGGTAGAGGCAACCGAAGACCTCATTCTTCCCACAACATTAACTTTTATTAACTTCTATCTCCCTCCCTCCCCGCCACTGTCATTCAACAATCAGAAGCATTTCTCTTTGCAACTTACCCAGGAACTCACCCCCTTGTGCTGGATCCTTTACAACCACAAATTCAGAACCTTCCCCTCAATAACTCCGGAGAGTTCTCTCATGTTCTTTAATAATCCCTATTATAATGGGGGATTACACATGTAAAGCAGTTCATTACTTTATAAATTCCATAATGCAATTTGCGGTGAACACCAAGTGCCTATCGCAAGTCACATACCCCCTAATTCTATAAAAGTCACCAAAAATTGCATGCACGAATTTGGGTGCATGCATAATTTAAGTGTGCAATTAAATTGAATAACAAGCTAAATGATGCCAGCAATTGGCTTTCAACAAGCAATTATTGTCATTAATTAGATTTAATTGTAACTAACACATGTAAATTTAGGTATGTGATCTGCACCTAAATTTTATGCGGGAGTAAATAAAAAAGGGTATGAAAATGGGTGGGTCATGGGTGGAATAGGGGTATTCCTAGCATTTATGTACAGTATGTTATTGTAGAATAACTGGGATACACACCTAATTTATGCATGTACTTTCACACCACATTTTAGTCGGTGCAAATGGCTGTGCCTAAAGTTGGCATCAGCTCCAGGCATAAGTGCTATTCTATAAACTACGCCTAACTTTAAGCGTAGCTTATATAATAGAGTTTTTTTAGTGCAGATTTTTTAGTGCCATATATAGATGCTAGCCCATTATGTCCCTTAAATTATGGTAAAGTAACCCCAGATTTTAGCTAAGGTAGTTTTACCACCCAGGAACATCAGGCTACAAAAGTATGGCCTGCTGCGTCCAGGTTGTCTCTTAAAGGGACAGTACCTGTAGAAATAAGTCCTTTGTGTGGGCTCTCCTTATCCAGGTCCCCCCAATAATGCCCTCAATACACCCCCAGATGTTCCCCACCCTTAAATATGATCCAAAAGTTCAGAAAGACCTTTTCACCCCTCCTTAACCTTAGCACACTCATACCTTAAAATATCCATGGTGTTCTAGGGGGAAGGTAGAAGTAAACCCCAGTCATTGCTGTGACCTAAAATGGTGTTGTGCTTCCTGTGAGCTTCTGATGGTATGTTCTGACCAGTTAAATTGCTTGTTCTGCGCTATCCATTAATTTTCAGTGGCACTTAACTTATCACCACAGAAAATTAGCGGTTAGTACTTAAGTGAAAACCAGGTATTTCGAGGGTGTTCTAGGTTGGAGTCTGCAGTTGGCCTGTTAAGTGCCAATATTCAGCACTTAACCTGTCAGAGTAATCGCATAAATGGGACCACATAAAACACAGTCCTACCTTTATCCAGTATCCCATAGCCACTTAAGTTCCGAATATCGACTTAACTGGCCATGTGTCACATTGTTTCACTGCCTTAAGATCCTCTGGCACTATCACCATAAGGTCCCTCTCCCAGTCTGTGCTTATCAGTCTCTCATCTCCTAGCAAATACAACTCTTTTGGGTTTCTACACCCTATGTGCATTACTCTACATTTCTTTGGATTACATTTTAACTGCCAAACATTAGACCATTCTTCAAATTGTTTTAGATCAATTCTCATGTTGTCAAATTAAGCATTCAGTTTATGAATTGCATTCTATCTATGTCTATATCATCAATTTGGGAGTAAATTTACTACAATGAATTTATCCAAAATCCTTTAAAAATGTAATTATGTCTAAATAACAACTGGATTTGGGTTATAGATTATTCCACATTAATATATATTTTCTTCCTATAAATCATGCAATAATTATATGCTAAATGTTTAGTTTATGTATTCAGAAAAGAACTTTGGGCCTTAAAATCCCCATCCTGACATGGTAGGCCACCTTCTCAATCATTATACATAAAGGACTAGATTCTATATATGGCACCAAAAAACTCCACATGGAAAAATATTTCACCTAAGCGTATTCTACAAATGTTAGCCGTGGTTTAGAGAATATACCTACGAATTATCCCGTGATGAAATCTATGCACCGTGCACCTGAAATTCTACACCTGCCCTGCTCCGTGCACTATATAGAATACACCTGGAACTTTCTATACATTACATAGAATACGCCTGGAATTCTGTGCACTATATAGAAATTGATCAGTGCTGATTTGACATCAATGTGTAAAGATTTCATGATGTCACAATGTCATATCCACAGGGACGTTATGCAGCCATGCCTCCACACAGGAGAACACCCAATTTTTCCCATGCAGACAACAAACTCCTGGCCCAGCTCTTTCTTAGAAGAGAGAGCAGATACTTTGTCCTCCCAGGCCACCAAAGAGCATATCTACATTATAGGAGGGCCTGGAAGAGACTCACTGTATCTTTCAACTCCCAAGCTGAAGCCATCAGGGATGTAAGTATACTAAGTACTGTACATAAGTTATATATATGATTGTAATGATTTAGTTCCTCCCCTGCTTATGGATGCCTATCGGTCACAATGCAATCATACCAGCGAAATATATTCTGCAACACCAACTGAAGTGTGTCTACAAAATCCTTCATAGTCTTATTATTGTTTTCATAGAAGCCTTACTTTCAGACCTTCATTCTTAATCATGCTTGTCCTATAATTAACTTCTGCAGTAAAATTTGCATGGCTGTTATCAGACCAGCATGCAATTATATAGACTCATACTAATATAAAAATTATTTCAAAGCCATTTTAAACTCACTATGGGGTCCTTTTACTAAGTAGCGATAAGCACTACTACTACTACTAACTAGCATTTCTAAAGCGCTACTAGGGTTACGCAGCGCTGTACAATTTAAACATAGAAGGACAGTCCCTGCTCAAAGAGCTTACAATCTAAAAGACAAGAAAACAATCTAAAGACAAGTGAACAATCTAGAGGACGAGTGAAAGCACTAACATGTGCTTTCTGTGCACCAAAATATACTACTGCAGAGTGCATTTAGACACCCTGCAGTACTTCAGGCATCTGTGCATGCTTCTCCAGCACTAAAAAATACTTTGTATTTTTTAGTGCTGGGGCATGTTTGGGGGGGGGGGGGGGGGTTGGAGAGTAAGCATGCTTGCTAATCAGTTAGCGCAGCTAAATTGCTGTATGCCAACCAATTAGCACATGGTTAGCATGTGAAACCTTTCTGCCTACTAAATAGGTGTCTGTAAGGACTCACGTGCTAATAGCCATGCACTAATTTGGAAATTAATACCTGACCATTAAAAGAACAATAGAAATGCAGCCATTTTACAGCTGCACTAAAAGTGGCCTCAGCTCATGGGGAAACCCACTTGCTAATCATAGAACAGCTTAGTAAAAGAGCCCCTATATTTTCAGCAAACATTCGGTCTGGAAATTCATCCCTTAGGATCATATACAACTGCCAAAAGATGCCAATAGCTATTATAACATGGTGATTACATCTGCTGTCAGAGAAACTGACCAATCAAAACAAATCATACAGGTCCCATGCTTAGTTATTGGTAGAAATATATATATTACAACAGAGAAATATTTTCATTGCAAAATATCAGATCACAGTCCATTCCAATCTATTTCTTTGTTCAAATCAGTGTTCCATTGAAAAATTCATTGCTCTGCTTTCTGAAATAATACTCGTAACATTGACATTCGCACTTCAGGCAGCCTTTCACACATTTCCTATAATTAACATTAATACCAACAACACTTTCTTTGGAGTAAAATTTGGCCGCAGCTTTATTTTCCAATAATACTAAATAACTCATTTACTTAACATTCACTTAATAACATAACAATTTTCACCAGGTTACTTTACAGAGCGGTTAATAATGCTAAGCCATTCGGTACCGAAACTGGCTCGCCTTCCCCAACCTTACCCCCTCCCCCCATGTGGCTTATGGTGCCGTCAAGCCACATCCTACTCATGGCGGTTCCGCCCATGAGTTTTTTTCCATTTCATATATTTCACCAAATTCATTTAACTGCTTTAGGTGCCTCTTAAACCCTCATCCAGGCACCCCCTTCTCTTTAAAAGCTGCTACCATCCCTCACAAATAACCCCACAATCCCCCAAACTCCCGCTCCAACCCAACGGGCGGGCTGGGTAGGGTCCTTAAACTCCCTTCTAACCTCCCTCACCCTCACCGCCAAAACTTCCTCCTATCTTGTCTCTCTTTCTTTCAACCAATCCCCTTCCTTTCCTTTTACCCAATCACCATCGTCCCTTCTGTTGCTACCTGTCACCTTACACCACTGCTACCCCCCTTCTCCTTCTCCACCTTTCTTAGCTGCCTTTTCCTCCGTCAATGCTATTACCCTCACAGCTTAACTGTGAGGGCTTCTTAATATGCCTTCTCCCCTCGGTAATTAAACAATCTGTTACTTGGGGTTCAGCAGCAATCCAACCTCCTCTTTTCTTAATCATAAATTGCTGAGATGTTCTCCAATATGCTTTTTAATGTTTTGTTTTGTTTGTCTAATATAATAAAGATTACAAGGGCACATTACACACAGTAGACAGCTTGATTTGTATTGCAACTTGAATTATGATACAAATGAATACTTTTGCCTGTAACTGGGTTTTTAATCAAACTAGTCTCCAATGCATAACGACAGTAAATACATTGTCCAGATTGTTGATGTTCCAAATAATCAGGTGCTACTTCATTATCTAATGACACAGATGAAAGCAATACAAATCAATAGTTTGCTCTGAGCAAACTCTATTGTTACTTCAAAGTTTCACTGTTCTTTCCTCTCAGAGAGAAACTTCATCACTAGGGATTAAAGATCAACTAGGTTCATGGTTTATCCCTTGCTCAATAACTTTAGTGCTAATTGAAGTCAAAATTGAAACCATAGCTATACTGTTTACACCTTGCTAAATGGGTAACTGTTTTTTTTAATGTCCAGGGGCCTTATACATTCAATCCCAAATTCTATAACCAGCGCTTACAATTGTGAGCGCAAATGTGGGCATGCTCTCAATTTGCACATGCAGTTTAATCAAATAACGAGCCAATTAGCACTGATAATTTAGTCCTAGCAATAAATTATCAGGGCTAATTGGCATTAATTAAAAAATTTACACATGCAGTTTTATTTGCCTGAATCCGTGTGTAACGTTAATACGTAGCTCCAAAAAAGGAGCATGGCCATGGGAGGGTTATGGGTGGATAAAAGGCATTCCTGTAATTTAAGCACACTATTATAGACTAAGGGAGATTTGCACCTAATTTAGGCGCAAAAATTTACACCAGGGTGTAGTTGATGTAAATCTTCATATCTAAAGTTAGACACAGTTCCTGGTGCTAAGTTGTGTTCTATAAATGGCATAACTTTGAGCGATATCTATAGAATAGCCCTTACTGCTAGATCAATGGGTAGCATTAAGGACTTAGACCGTAAATAGGCATGCACTGGTTTCAATTTTACTGCAGGCCATTTTCACAGCCCATTGAAAAAAAGCCTTTTTTTGCAGACACAGTAAAACTGGCCTGGCGCAAGCCAAAAAACACATGTCCACACTACCGCAAGCCACTTTTTGCCTTGGCATAGTAAAAGGACCCCAGAATACTGTCAGTTATGCAGGTCTATCACAGTTATGCCAGGCTGGTGCAACTGTAAGTATAAAAATGTTAGCTGTGTCAATGCTGGGTTATGTTAGTATTCTTTAACCAAAACTGAGCAGCCATATGCTGTTATAGAAGAGGCTTTCACTATGTGGTATTGGGGTATCTAGATATCAGTGTCTAGTATAGAATAACATCCATAGGGATAATTGTTTAACAAGCCCCCTAATTTTAGGTGTGAAGAAAATGCATAAATGGCAGTATTCTAGTCATTTACACACAAGTGGGTGCTCACATGCATAAATAGCCTTTCATAGACTAGCAGCAAAGTACAGGCTATGTTTTGATGGCACCTATTTTGTCAGTGAGTGTTTTGACAGAACAGATATACAAATATAAATCGTAGAACAATATCATTTATGTGCTTTCATGCACACATCTAGTCACAGGCATTGCATCAGTTATAGGCTGGTATAATTTGTTGTGCCAAGATGTACTTGTGTTCTATGACTTTTATGTTAGTATTCTATAAAGAAAAATAGTTCCCTATTTTTCATTATAGAATAGGCTTACAATGGATGCCCTGACCAGTGCCTATAATAGATACCATTATAGAATCATCCTTATAGTGCAAATGTTCAGGTTCTTATACATGTTTCCTATATGTAGAAGCCCTGATAAATGAATATTCTGCATATAAATTTAAGTATTTTTATGGTGCCATTGAATATAGGAAGTATTCAAAAGGCATTTTATTCAAGAGGATCACCTTTTCTACTCTGGAAGGCTGAGAACCAACGGGATGACATGGGAATGAGAAATAACTAGTGCTCCTACTTGAATTTATTTTCCTATTCTACAAATGAGGGCAGGGGTTTTTAAAACTGTCTTGGGGAAGCCCAGGCCTGCCAGCCAGATTTTTAAAATATCCACAATGAATATGCATGAGATAGATGTGTATACCAAGGAGGCAGTGTATACAAATCTATCTCATTAGTATTCATTGGGCCTGATATTCAGCCAGCAGAAGGCAGCACATTTGCTGTCTGCTGCTGGTGTTAAACCCAGATATTCAATACTGGTCTGGGTTTATTTTGGCTACTAAAAGTTTAGCCAGTTATGCCAATATTCAGCGCTAACTGGTTAGCTTTTTAGCAGTCAAAGATAGGCCTGCTATTTAAGAGGTCTAGTTTAATTGCTCAACATAGCTGGATAGGCACTGAATATCTGTACCTACCAGATATGTCATGCAATATAGTGGTTAGCTGCTAACCAGGATTTTCAGCGGAAGATAACCAGTTATCTCCCATTGCATATCCGCAATTAGGCACTTAATTGTGGTTAAATAGTTTTCAATATCAGTGGGGGGGGGGGGGGGGAGATTGTGGATATCCTGAAAACCTGACTGGCTCGTGTTACCCAAGACAGGTTTCAGAATCACTGCTTTAGAGTGAAGGTCTGTCTACCCCATAAAACACTTGTAGATTCCTAACTTTACTAAATATATTCCTCTTTTTATCAGAGTTCTGAACTTTAGGATATTTTTATTTACTATCTTTTCAGTAACACTGGATTTCAATTTACTGGTAAGGGTAAGAAATTAACCGCATAATTAGCAGTTATCACCTTGCTCTAATATATAGCTGAGAGCCTTGATTTACACCTTTATACAATGCACAGCAAAGATCTGAATAACATTTTCAATACTCAAGTTGATAGCTTATATTATAGTTTTTTCTGTTTTGTGTTACAGTTGCATCAACTAGTAATATACCTCTTTCACCCTCCACATCAACCCACAGTGGGATTTTACTGGAAAAGTTATAATACTAAAAAGGTATGAATAATGCACAGAAAAATAATTTTAAAAAGGAAGGGATTTTTAAAATAAAGCATTGAGGTAATCTTCCTGATTGACTGTATAGTACTTCCTTTGTTAAAATAATCCATGCCTGAAAACTTTAAACTGTGTAAAACCCGAACCTCAACTCCTATAACTATGGCATTCTTTAATCATTTCTAGGTAACTGTTCCCAGAACCCCTTATTTGTTTTGTCTGGGTTTCTTGACTAGATTGTAAAGTCCATGGAGCATACATTTTCTCTTATATGTATTGTTACAATATTGTATATACAGTATGTAAATAGTAAAACTCATAATCATAATATAGTCAAGACATCCAGATGGATTTTGGATTTAACAAGTGTATAATGATCAGTATAAAGACGGGCAAAATTGAAAACACAGAAGGGGTATATTTTGAAAATGGGAAACTGATAAAATATTTACCCATGGATGAAAGCAACAAATACTTAGGAATTTTGGAATCATATAACATCCTACATGAATCTGTCAAAAATAAAATAAAATTAGAATACCTAAGAGAGACTAGAACATCTTAAAAATCAAATCAAAATGGTGGGAACACTATCGAGTATATCAATACAATCACTTCTGCCTTTTCTGCCATACAATGCAGAAAAGAGAGGTGAGAAAGGATTTTAGATTTCAAGCCTTCATATAGAAATATCAACATGCTCTAACTTTCTCATTCATTCATTCATTCATTCATTCATTCATTCATTCATCCATCCATCCATCCATCCATCCAACCATCCAAATAACTTCTTTATATGCAAATAGCACTTTATATTGTTTCAATGTATGTCTTATAATTAAAATAAAATCAGCAGCATTAAGGCTCTTAAATTAAGGAGGCCATTGTTTTGCATTGGTTGCTGCACCATGGATCCTTTTAATAGTTGCTTTACATGGCCTTAGATCACTCATAGTGGTGATGTCCACACAATCAAGGATCTAAGTGTCATATTTGATGATACACTGAAACCTTCTGCTCAGTGTGCAGTGGTGGCTAAGAAAGCAAATAGAATGTCAGAAATTATTAGGAAAGGCAAGGAAAGCAAGAATGAAAATGTTATAATGCCTTTGTATTTCTCCATAGTACGAACACACCTCAACTATTTCCTTTGGCACTGCATTTAGGTACCTTGACTCCAAGCTCGGAAATGACTTACTGCTTCACATTAGGAATGAGACATCACTCCCAGTCTTCAAACAGGCTCTAACAACTCATCTTTTCTCTGTGTCCTTTTCTGCTACCAATAAATTCCTCCCCCCTTACCTTTTCTCCCTGCTGTGTGTTTTTCTTTTGTAAACCGCTTAGTTGCCTATGTGTAGGCCTTTAGTGGTATATCAACTACATTGAAATGAATACTGTGCAATTCTGGTCACCGCGTTGAAGTAGAAAAGGTACAGAGAAGAATGACGAAAATGTTAAAGGATATGGGATGACTTCCCTATGAGGAAAGACTAAAGTGGCTAGGGCTCTTCAGCTTGGAAAAGAGATGTCTGAGGGGAGATATGATAGAGGTCTATAAAATACTGAGCGGAGTGGAACGGGTAGAGGTGAATTGCTTATTTACTCTTTCCAAAAATACTAGGACTAGGGGACACACAATAAAACTACTAAGTAGTAAATTTAAAACAAAATGGAAAAAATATTTCTTCATTCAATGTGTAGTTAAACTCTGGAATTCGTTGCCAGAGAATTTGGTAAAAGCAGTATGCTTAACAGGGTTTAAAAATGGTTTGGATAATTTCCTAAAAGTTCATAAGCCATTATTAAGGTAGACTTGGGAAAATCCATTACATATTTATAGAATAAGCAGCATAAAATCTGTTTTACTGTTCTGGGATCTTGCCAGATACTTATGACCTGGAATGGCCATTGTTGAAAACCATATACTGGGCTTGATGGATCTTCGGTCTGTCCCAGTATGGGAACTCTTATGTTCTTTTGTAAACAATTAGGCCATTCTAGTTGTTAGAAACACAGCTGAAATTATAGACTGGACCAGTGGCGTAGGAAGGGGGGGGGGGGGCGGGAAGGGCGGTTCGCCCCGGGTGCACGCGCTGGGGGGTGTCGGCCCCGCTGGTTCCCTGCTCCCTCTGCCCCGGAAAAGGTTACTTCCTGTTCCGGGGCAGAGAGCGCAGGGAACCAGCGGAGCCGACGCAGCTCCAAGCGATGTGCACTCGGGGTGGATCGGCCCTCCCGCCCGTCCCCCGCAAGTAAGAATTCACCACGGAGGAGGGTGCATCGCGGAGGGGGGTGCGTACCATGCTGCACCCGGGGGGGGTGCGCAGCGGCGACCATCCCCGGGTGTCAGACAGCCTTGCTACGACACTGGACTGGACCTAGCTAGAATTGGATAATCTGGACTAAAAAGCTCAAATGTTGATGGCGATACACTATATTTTACATCCACAAAGTGACATTGTCAACAAGAACTTAAAATTTCAGAATTGACAACAGCAGACTTACAAAAAACAGTTTTGAGTTCAAGCTACATTTTTGAATGCTACCTGGATAATTCCTAAGCATCTGGGTGAAACTCAAATTTTTCAGTAATACCAGACAACTTTTCAACTCAGACTTCTGTGACACTCTTAAGAGAAATTGATGGTGCGTGAAAGTGAGCAGTTTGGACTTCTGTTTAGAGCTTGTCTCTCTTTTTTGTCCTATGACTGTCCAACCTTATTACTACTGAGGCTCCTTTAAATAATTTAACAAATATGAATCTACATTTATTAATACTATATAGATTAGTTTAAAAAAAGTACATTTTGTATGCTAGATTTCCTTTTGTTTTTCCCACTTCTTTTTTTAGCATTTCAATGTGGTGGAAATTTGTTAGGACTCTGTTTTTATTTTTTGAGATTACTCTTTGGTTAGTGCCAGAGTGGTTTGGGGGTGGATTGGATTGGATTTATTAATTGATATACCACTTAGTCCATTCAAGTTTTAAAGTGGTTCTGGCATGGTTTTCTTTGCCTGTTGGGTTAAGGACAATATGGGTCTCATTTTCAAAGCACTAGGGGCCTCTTTTACCAAGCTGCAGCAAAAAAGGGCCTGCATTGGCATCGGCACACGTTTTTGATGAGCATCAAGGCTCCATTTTACCGCAGCAGGTTAAAGATGGGTCTTTCTTTTTTTTCAGGAAATGGCCGTATGGCAAGTGAAGAACTTGCTGTGTGGCCTTTTGGGGGGGAGCCCTTACCACCATTCTTTGGCATCGGGAACACACTGGTGCTACAAAAATAAAAACATTTATGTAGCGCCAGATACGATGTGCCCTGGGGGTGGGAACTACTGCCGGGCTGCTCCTGTAGCCCAGTGGCACTTCCTTTTCAGTGAGCAGTAAGCCTGCATTGGGCTTACTGCCAGTTTGTAAAATGGTCCCCAGGGCCCTGTTTACTAAGGTGCGCTAGCATTTTTAGCATGACTAAAAACATTAGTGTGCCTACAACGCGGCTTAGTAAACAGGGCCCTAAGACTTACAAGGTTTCATAGGTTACCATGGGCTCCTTTTACTAAGCGGCGGTAAGCCCAAAGTGGGCTTACTATTTGCTATACAGGAAGCACTGCCAGGCTACCGCAGCAGCTCAGCAGTACTTCCCACCTCTAGCGCACCATCATTTCTGGCGCTATAAAAATTTATTTTTGTAACATCAGAGTGAACTGGCGGCAGGGCTTTTTTTGAGGGGGTATTTGGGGGTACTGAGTACCAGCACCTTTTCCATTGTCTGCTAAAATGGACCGATGGTCTCCAAGTTTTAATGAAAGAGCTCAGGCCCTACACACCAATTCTACCTTGTCATAGATTCTGTGACTAGTTGCAGGGGGCCTTACTAATGTGGGATGAGTCCCTCAGTGATCAACCCACCTCTGAAGGTTGACCTGCCATTTGAGTACCGGCACCTTTTTCGCTAGAAAAAAACACACTGACCGGCAGTAATTGGGCAGTGCTGAATGCTGCTCGGTTACTGACAGGTTAATGCGGGAGCCATTACCGCCACCTCAATGGGTGGCAGTAAGGGCTCCCCCCGAAATGGCCGAGTGGCAAATGCTTTACTTGCTACATGGCAATTTCCTACAGGAAGGCAAGACTTCCCTTTTACTAGCTGTGGTAAAAGGGGGCCTCTGCACACTTGTAAAACATGGGCCGATGCCAGAACAGGGCCCCCTTTTGCCTCAGTTTGGTAAAAGGGGCCCTATGTAATTTTGTAAGGCTAAGTGATTTGGTAATATGCCTCAATTTCTTCTTATTTATTATTTCATAAACAACTGAAGACTGAGTTGTTTAAAGAACTTCTTTGTTAGGTTTCATCTCTCTTTCAGTTTCTGTTCTTTTCTTTTATTATTTCTCATTGTAATCTGTATTTTGTGTTATCTGCTTTGAACCTGTTGATGGGAGTTGGATTACAAGCACCGTTACTATTAACAATAAAAATGGAGTTGAGGTAGAGCCAGGAATTATCTGCCCGATTCTATATATTGTGCCTAGGGTTCCATGCTGAAATCTAAATGCATTCCATAACAATGCGTGTAACTTAATTGGCTTAACAAGCCAATCAGCAGTTTTAACAGCACTTAAGCAATAATGAACACTAATTGACAATAATTAGAATTTATGCACATAACTCACTAAGAGTATTCTGTAATGATCTGTGCCTAAATTCTAAAGTGCACAGTTTAAAAGGAGCATGACCATGTGTGGGGAAATGGGCATTTTGTGGGCATTCCCAAATTTATGTGCAATGTTATAGAATAAGGCCCAGTCTGTGTAAATTTATGCACAGGGATTTACTCTATGCTTTCGTTGGTGTCAATGGAGGCATGTAGTTTTAGGTACTGGGATATCAACTAAGCGGATTCTATATACCAAGCCTAAATCTTATAGAATACACCTATGTGGAAATGTTTTCCGCACAGATTTTTTTAAAGCACCATATAGAGAATTTGGCCTTATATGGGCAACAGTGATATTCAGGGCCAGTGCCTGCATAGCTAACCAGGCATGTAGGACTGCACAAAAATGCAGCTACATGGATATGGCCTGGCACTATATATCCAGGTCTAATTTAGCCAGCAGTAGCCAGTATTTAAAGAAACAGTGCACATTACTGGCTGAATATTGACTGGATACATTTCAAAAGACTAGAATGAGGATTAATGTGGAACAGTTTCCCAGGAAAGGAGGTGGAAATCATTGAATTACCACAGAAGATCCTTATTTGTAAAGAAACAAAGAGAAACCAGTAATCAAATGGGGTCCATTGCATTGCATTGTAGTTATAGAAGGACCTTATGATACTTATCTATCGTCATATTTTGAGTTTCTAGAAAGAAACAATGATTTTTATATATAAAAATATATTTTTATGTGAAATGGGAGACTGTCTTTAAACAAGTACATTTGGTAAGCTTAAAGTGCAATACACATACTAGATATGAAAACTGAGGCATTTTCCTAATATGCACACAAACCATCAGTGTTTTGCTTTGAAGTATTGGAAAACATACCTGAAAATGTTGGCTGCTTGTGAAATCTGTTATGAAGTGATTGAAAATATGCTAAGTTCTTATCTGCCTTGTCCGCATGTTTCTTACTCAAATGCTCAATTAATCTTGCCTCATTAGAAAACAGCTTTTGACATATTAAACACAGTGGTAGCTGATTGTTTGCTGATGATTAAATAAATCCGTATTTTAAATATTCCACAATGTCTGAATTTTTCTTTGCATCTACTATTATGTATTACTTTTTTCCAGCTAAAAACATTTAAAGTAAAGGACATTTGAATGGTCCATTTGCGAAAAATAAAACCTCCAAGTGAAAAATGCACAAAATAAAACCATTGGGATGTAGGAGGAGCGTAGATGGGCCACAAAGACATCCCAGGAGAGCAATGGGGCACCCTGGGGGGCACTGGATTGGACTGCAAATAAATGTTCCACCATTGCTTCCTTATTTAGTCTGCTGAGTCCCCCAAAGCCCACTCAAAACCCACTACCCCCAATTGTGCACCACTACAATGTGATTAAAAACAGTGCTTACCAGCCTCAGGTCCATTAGAGCAGCATGCAGATCCCTGGTATAGTCTAGTGGTGGGTGCAGTGCACTGCAGACAGGTGGATCCAGGCCCATACCTCCCCCAACCTGTTACACTTGTGGTGTAAACTGTGAGCCCTGTGGGCACAGTGGGTTTCTAGTCAGTTTTGGAAGAGTTTTATCTCTGGTAAAATTTGAAAATTTGTCCTTATCATCTCTCTACTGTTCATTTCAAAAGGACATGCGATCAGCATTTTTTTGCTCTTGTGTATGCCTGGGTTATACATTTTTCAGGATATCCTTTCTTTCTAAATCTTTGCCCCAAATCTGTTGCTTGAAATTCAGATTCTTCAGAAGTAGTACACAATTTTCTAATGCGTAAAACTGGCTATCTGATAAATTATCTTTAAGACTTCTGGCATGAAAGCTTTGATACAGCAATAGTTTGTTTCTATCAGTGGGTTTGCGAAAAATTATAGTCTCAAGAGTAATCACATTTCTTTTTAATCAGAATATCCAACTATGATATTTCAAATTCATTGCATGTCATCTTGGATTTAAGATTCACATCGCATTGCTTTAATCACTGATAGAAAATTTCCAATTGCTAGATGTATCCCTGCCACAGTAATAAAACTTTGTCATTATGGGGGTTGAGCAACTACGTTTATTTTCTATTCATGACAAAAATGCAGTTCCATTAGATATGCTATGGTACAATTTTCAACCTGTTCAGTGGTCTGAGCTGAATCATTTAATTGATAGATTTTCTAAATCACATTGTTAAATTGATGACAGTCCTACTGCTTTCATGAAAACTGCCTCCCTCAAATGTAGATCTAAGGTGTATGATTGGATGACTGCTTCTTTTTCTTGTGGTCTTTTTCTATCTTCTTCAGGGGAAATTATTCTTACCCCTGTACCAAACAATAATAAGGAATCATGGGCAACTGTAAGTAATTACAGACCTGTGGCCTCAATTTCATCCTTGACAAAACCTATGGAAGGTTTGGTCACTATTTAGTTGGTTAATTACCTGGATAGATTTGATATTTTGCATTCTTCTCAGTCAGAGTTTCTGTGCTAATTTTAGTACTGAAACCACACTATATGCTTTAATATCTGAGATCAAAACTTTGTTGAGTAAGGGGGAAAACAGTGCTTATTATGCAGTTCAATTTATCAAGTACATTCCATGAAAACTCTAACATTGGTATAACAGGAAATGTTTTAAATTGGTTAATGGATTTTCTTACAAAAGGATCAAAGCTGGTCAAGATGAATAGGATTCTATCGGATAAATGGACGGCGGAGTGTGGAGTCCCACAGGGCTCCCCACTCTCCCCCTGTCCTGTTTAAAGTGCTTACATCCTCACTGGGTATTTTACTAGAGACAACAGGTTTTCGGGTATTTAAGAGCATAAGAAGATAAGTATTACTATAATGAGACAGACCAAAAGTCTATCAAGCCTAGATCCCAAGTAAAACAGATTTTATGCTGCTCATCCTAGAAATAAAATGTGGCTTATGAACTTCTCTTTTAGGAAATTGTTTTTAAACCTTCCTAAGCTAACTGCTTTTACCACATTCTCTGGCAACAAATTCAAGAGTTTAATTACACTGACTGAAGAAATATTTTCTTCCAATTTGTTTTAAATTTACTACTTAATAGCTTCATTGTGAACCCCCTAGATGTTGTATTTTTGGAAAGAGTGCTAATTCTGACTTTTACCGATGTTTATGAGATTTAATCTAATATAGAGACATGCATTTCTCTGATTGTCATCTGGATGGCTAACAATTGGCTAAAATTAAACAGTGATAAAATGTTTCTCTTGGTTGGCCAGAAAGGAATATCTCCCCAGGATTACTTCTTTACAGTAAATAACATGACTTACAAGTTAAAACCCTTGCTGAGCATCCTAGGTGTTATTCTTTATAAAAACCTTATTTTGGAAAACCAAATAAATGTGCTTGTTCAGGGCGGTAATGTTTCTGGTTGATGCATAATCTTAGACAAATTTGAAAGTATCTAACACAAGATAAATTTAGATTAGTAGTGCAAGCTTAGATATTATCTAGATAATAGCAGTGTAAGCTATCTGGGTTCTTCTAAGAACTTGTTAAGGAAATTACAAATGATATAACATATGGCTATATGGGTGATTTGCTCATTGAATAAGTTTGGCAGAGTCACATCTTACTATATTCAACTTCATTGGTTGCCGGTGGAGGCTATAATCATTTTAAAATTATGTTGTTTATTATTTAAAATTATTCATGGAATCACCCCGATTTATATGTTCCCTCTGATTAAAGTTCTTCATTCTGGATATGGGACCTGAGATTTTTTAAAGCTATCATTTCCTATGTGTAATGGTTTAAGATCTAAGAGAATTTTCTTACTCTTTTTTCTTATCAGGCAGCCAAAAACTGGAATGAATTACCTACATCTGTAATTCATTTGATTTATGTTTCTTTTCATACATCTGTTAAGACTATTTTATACAAGAAATGTGTACTTTCAGACATGGAAGAACATTTTCAATATGACATCTAAGTTTGACTTTGGACATTTTGCTAAAAAACATCCAAAAATTGTTTAGCAAACATGACCATTTTCAAAGCTGAACAACATCTATCTTTTTTCTTTGAAAATGGCATTTTCCTAGATGTTTTCTAGATGTTTTGTGTTTAGTGTGTCTATCTTTTTGGCCCATTAAAAAAAAACTCCAAGTGAAAAATGCAAAAAATCAAGCCATTGGGATATAGGAGGAGCCAGCATTCTTAGTAGAATGGCCTCACAAACCTCCCAGTAAAGCAGTGGGGCACCCTAGGGGGTACTGAAGTGAACCTCATTTAAAAGCTCCAGGTACACATTTCACCCTTACCCCCTTGTATAGGGAGCCCTCCAAAACTTTCCAATAATTTAGTGTACCCAATTCTACACCACTACAATAGTCATTATGTCTGCAGGTGTCACCTATATGTGGTTACTGTAGGTTTTTGGTAGGTTTTGAGGGGATGACATGTTCCGCCACAACTATAACAGTTAGAGTGGATTATGGGCCTGGATCCCTTCTCTACAGTACACTGCACCAACCACTAGGCTACTCCAGGGACCTGCTTACTGCTCTAATAGAAATGGCCATAACATCTGGAGCTGACATAAAGGCTAGTATGTACTGTTTCATTCACATCTTTGGGGGATTGGAGGAGATCAGTGACCACTAGGGGAGTAAGGGGTGTCATTCCTTTATTGCTCCAGTGGTCATCTGGTCATATCGGGTTTTTCTTTTGTGATTTACAGGTTCATTTTTGAAAGAGATGGACATCCATCTTTCGACATAAATCGGAACATGGACGTCCAAATCGGTATAATGGAAACCTGATTTTGTACATCTCCAACTGCAGTCTGTCACAAGGATGTCCAAGTTTCAAGGGGGCGTGTCAGAGGTGTGATGAAGGCGGGACTTGGGCGTGCCTAAGATTTGGACGTCTTTGAGCCATAATCAAAAAAAATCAAGGATGTCCTAAAGTAAAACTTGGACGTTTTCACCCGGACGTGTTTTACAAATAAGGCACAAAAAGGTGCCCAAAATGTCCAGATGACCACCGGAGGAAACGGGGATGGCCTCCCGTTACTCCCCCAGTGGTCACTAACTCCCTCCCACCCTCAAAAAACATCTTTAAAAATATATCGTGCCAGCCTCTATGCCAGCCTCAGATGTCATACTCAGGTCCATGACAGCGCATGCAGGTCCCTGGAGCAGGTTAATTGGGTACTGCAGTGCACTTCAGACCCCCCGCTAACCTGTTACATTTGTGGAGGAACAGCGAGCCCTCTATAACACACCAGAAACCCACTGTACCCACATCTAGGTGCCCCCCTTCACCCATAAGGGCTATGGTAGTGGTGTACAATTGTTGGTAGTGGGTTTTTGGGGGCACAGCACACACGTTAAGGGAGCTATGCACCTGGGAGCAATTTCTGAAGTCCACTGCAGTGCCCCCTAGGGTGCCCGGTTGGTGTCCTGGCATGTGAGGAGGACCAGCGCACTATGAATGGCTTGCATTTGGACATTTTTGACATGGATGTCTTTGGTTTCTAAAATCGCCGAAAGTCAAAGACGTCCATGTCCAGGGACGTCCAAATTCAAGGACGTCCTTGGTATTTTCGAAACGAAAGATGGACATCCATCTTTTTCGAAAATACAGTTTTCCCCGCCTCCGGATTTGGATCTTTTACAAAGACATCCAAATCCAAACATAGACATTTCTTTCGAAAATTTATTTTTATTTATTTATTTGTTACATTTGTATCCCACATTTTCCCACCTATTTATAGGCTGAATGTGGCTTACATAGTACCAGAGAGGCGTTTGCAGACTCCGGTGTGAACAAATACAAAGTGATGTTGTGGTAGAGTATGCCTGTTTAAAAATGCATACCCTACCGATCCAACTTAAATGCCTGATCTCTGCAACACAACCAAACTAAAGCACGTAATGGACATAACACAACTCTTCCGTTCTTCAATTCCCTAATGTGGCTGTACCACATGGAGATAAATTTCATGTGGTACAGCCACATTAGGGAATCGTAGAATGGAAGAGTTGTGTTATGTCTATTACGTGCTTTAGTTTGGCTGTGTTGCAGAGATCAGGCATTTAAGTTGGATCGGTAGGGTATGCCTTTTTAAACAGGTTAGTTTTTAATGATTTCCGGAAGTTTAGGTGGTCGTATGTCATTTTCAAGGCTTTTGGTAATGATTTCCACAGTTGTGTGCTTATGTACGAAAAACTGAATGTGTAAGTTACATACATAAGTACATAAGTAGTGCCATACTGGGAAAGACCAAAGGTCCATCTAGCCCAGCATCCTGTCACCGACAGTGGCCAATCCAGGTCAAGGGCACCTGGCACGCTCCCCAAACGTAAAAACATTCCAGACAAGTTATACCTAAAAATGAGGAATTTTTCCAGTCCATTTAATAGCGGTCTATGGACTTGTCCTTTAGGAATCTATCTAACCCCTTTTTAAACTCCGTCAAGCTAACCGCCCGTACCACGTTCTCCGGCAATGAATTCCAGAGTCTAATTACACGTTGGGTGAAGAAAAATTTTCTCCGATTCGTTTTAAATTTACCACACTGTAGCTTCAACTCATGCCCTCTAGTCCTAGTATTTTTGGATAGCGTGAACAGTCGCTTCACATCCACCCGATCCATTCCACTCATTATTTTATACACTTCTATCATATCTCCCCTCAGCCGTCTCTTCTCCAAGCTGAAAAGCCCTAGCCTTCTCAGCCTCTCTTCATAGGAAAGTCGTCCCATCCCCACTATCATTTTCGTCGCCCTTCGCTGTACCTTTTCCAATTCTACTATATCTTTTTTGAGATACGGAGACCAGTACTGAACACAATACTCCAGGTGCGGTCGCACCATGGAGCGATACAACGGCATTATAACATCCGCACACCTGGACTCCATACCCTTCCTAATAACACCCAACATTCTATTCGCTTTCCTAGCCGCAGCAGCACACTGAGCAGAAGGTTTCAGCGTATCATCGACGACGACACCCAGATCCCTTTCTTGATCCGTAACTCCTAACGCGGAACCTTGCAAGACGTAGCTATAATTCGGGTTCCTCTTACCCACATGCATCACTTTGCACTTGTCAACATTGAACTTCATCTGCCACCTGCACGCCCATTCTCCCAGTCTCGCAAGGTCCTCCTGTAATCGTTCACATTCCTCCTGCGACTTGACGACCCTGAATAATTTTGTGTCATCGGCGAATTTAATTACCTCACTAGTTATTCCCATCTCTAGGTCATTTATAAATACATTAAAAAGCAACGGACCCAGCACAGACCCCTGCGGGACCCCACTAACTACCCTCCTCCACTGAGAATACTGGCCACGCAATCCTACTCTCTGCTTCCTATCTTTCAACCAGTTCTTAATCCATAATAATACCCTACCTCCGATTCCATGACTCTGCAATTTCTTCAGGAGTCTTTCGTGCGGCACTTTGTCAAACGCCTTCTGAAAATCCAGATATACAATATCAACCGGCTCCCCATTGTCCACATGTTTGCTTACCCCCTCAAAAAAATGCATTAGATTGGTGAGGCAAGACTTCCCTTCACTAAATCCGTGCTGACTTTGTCTCATCAGTCCATGTTTTTGTATATGCTCTGCAATTTTATTCTTAATAATAGCCTCCACCATCTTGCCCGGCACCGACGTCAGACTCACCGGTCTATAATTTCCCGGATCTCCTCTGGAACCTTTCTTAAAAATCGGAGTATTTAAGTCCTTTGCAGCTTGGGTAGTGCAGATTTAGATAAGTTTGTGTTGATTCGGATGTGTTTCTAATTGGTAAGTAGATCAAGTCTGTCATGTATCTCGGTGCTTCACCATAGATGATTTTGTGAACTAGGGTGCAGATTTTGAAGGTGATGCGTTCTTTGGGAGCCAGTGTAGTTTTTCACGAAGGGGTTTTGCGCTTTCTAATCGCGTTTTTCCAAATATAAGCCTAGCTGCCGTGTTTTGAGCGGTCTGAAGTTTCTTTAAGGTTTGTTCTTGACATCCCACATAAATTCCATTGCAGTAGTCTACATGGCTTAGTACCATTGATTGAATCAGGTTGCAAAATGTTTCCCTCAGGAAGAATTGTTTCACGCGTTTGAGTTTTCACATTGAGTGGAACATTTTCTTTGTTGTGGATGCCACTTGGCTCTCTAGTGTTAAGTTACGGTCCATTGTAACGCCGAGGATTTTCAGGCTGTCTGAGATAGAAAGGGTGTGATCTGGGGTGTTGATACTTGTGGGATTGTCCGCGCTGTGTTGGGATGAGAGGATGAGACAATGTGTTTTTTTCTTTATTGAGTTTTAGTTGAAATGCATTTGCCCATGAGCCCATGATGTTCAAGATGACCTTGATTTCGTTGGTGATTTCTGTCAGTTAGGTTTTGTAAGGAATGTATATTGTGACATTGTCTGCATATATGAAAGGGTTAAGGCCTTGGTTGGATAAGGACTTGGCAAGTGGGGTCATCATTAAGTTGAATAGGATCGGTGATAGCGGTGATCCTTGTAGTACAGTCTGCTTTCCACGGTGATGATATGTTTGAATTTGATTTTACTTGATAAGTTCTTGTGGTTAGGAGGCCCTTGATCTAGTTAAGTATATTTCCACCAATCCCGAACTTATCTAGTAATCTTATTAATATATTATGGTTTACCATGCCAAATGCACTAGACATGTCGAATTGGAGGAGAAGGATGTTTTTGCCTGTTGCTATTTCCTGCTTGAATTTGGCTAGAAGAGTGAGTAATTCTGTTTCAGTGCTATGGAGGGGACGAAAACCTGACTGTGATTCGTGTAATATTGAGAATTTGTTTATATTATCTGTAAGTTGTTTAGTTACCATGCTTTCCCTCAGTTTGACCACCAACGGGATAGATGCTACTGGACAGTAGTTAGTGATTTTATTTTGGGGTTTTTTGGTATCTTTTGGTATCAGGGTAAGTAAGATATTGCCATTTTCCTTAGGGAAGAGGCCTAGCTGAAGCATGTAATTTAGGTGGGATATGAGGTCTGCTATGAAGCGGTCAGGGGCAGATTTCATTAGGTAGCTGGGACAGGTATCTAGATTACAGTGAGTGTTGGAGAACCTACTAATCGCCTGGGTAACTATTTTGACGGTAAGGAGGGCGAAGTTTAACCAGGTCCGATCTGCCGGGCATTCTCCAATGGTTGGGTCCAACTCATTAAGGAAGTTTTCAATGTCAGTGTTGTTCTGAGGTAGCGTGTTACGTAAGTTTACAATTTTTTCATTGAAATACTTCGCAAGTTTATCTGCAGATGGGATGTCTGTATTCGTGGTAGTGACCAAGTTGGTGTCTAGGAGTTTGTTCATGAGTTGGTATAATTTCTTTGTGTCTTTGTAATCTGTCCCTATTTCGGTTTTATAGTATGATCTTTTGGTCTGTCTTATTGCATATTTGTATTTTGTTTGTATTTGTTTCCATGGTTTAGTGTATGTTCATCTTTTGTTTTACTCCATGCTCGTTCAAGTTTCCTGGAGTGTATTTTTAGCTTTTTCTGTTAATCGTTGAACCATGGTGTTGAGTTATTGCTGCGTGAGGTTCTTTTTGATATTCACACATTCTGCCTGGTTATTCAAAGTCAGTTTTAGATTACAGTAACTGCATTTATGCAGGTTGTCAAAAGGAGTCTTTTCAAGAAAATTCAAATTATTCAAAACACGGTAGCGTGATGAATTTTTTCAGCTCATAAAACCGATAGAGTTTCCCCTTTATTGCTGAATTTACATTGGTTACTAGTGGAATCATGTATCCAGTTTAATGTTTGTATGATGGCTTATATCATTCTTAATGGCATAGTTCCAGCTTATTTGTCAAACTGGGCTCAAATTGCTGATCCAGAAAGAGATCCTCATGATAATTTGTTTCATTATCCTAATCCTAGTAGATTGAAATCTATTTTCTTTGCCAGTCTTCTATACCAAGCTCCATCAATACAGAATTCTCTTCCCATTCATTTAATAATGATTCAAAATTATCCTGAATTTAGGAAATCTTTAAAAACTTTTCATTTTAAGAAATTGTTATCATGTAATTTAATTTAATTGCACTACTTTACCACGTGTCCTTTATATCTTGAATCAAGATTGTTTTTGTGAATCATTGTTAGCTCCCGGGGTTTGCCCTGTTTCTATTTTTTGATCCACACTGAACTCTGGGGTCCTTTTACAAAGGTGCACTGAAAATGGCTTGCACTAGTGTAGGCGTGGGTTTTGAGCATGCACTGATCCATTTTTTAGTGCGCCTGTAAAAAGGGTCTTTTTTTTGCTGAAAATGGACGTGTGGCAAAATCAAAATTGCCACGTGCCCATTTTGGGTCTAAGACCTTACTGCCAATCATTGACCTAGTGGTAAAGAATCCAGGCAGTAATGACCTACGCACGTCAAATGCCACTTGGCACGCATCTGTGATACGCGTCTGAAAATAAAAAATATTTTTCAGATGCACGTATTGGACACGTACAAAAAGTGAAATTACCACAAGAGCCACATGGTAACTCCATTTGGCGCACATTGGGCACGCGTAGATGCTTACGCGGATTAGTAAAAGAGCTCCTCTATAAGTAGTTACTATAAAAAGCAATGCAATATTATGCAATGTCTAGCCCAAGACGTCCAACCTTTAGCCCTGGACATTTTTCTTTTGTTTTGTGGCATAAATATGTCCAAGTGTATGAACACCTCTTAGAGGGGCATAATCGAACAGAAACGCCTATCTCCATGGGCGTTTATCTCCGAGAACGGGTCCGTGAAGGGGCGGAGTGAACCGTATTTTCCAAAAAAAATAGACGCCCATGTTTTATTCGCCAAGGTTGAGCTGGGCGTTTTTGCTTTTCACCGATAATGGAAAATGAAATCGCCTAGCTCAAAAACGAATAACTCCAAGGCATTTGTTCGTGGGAGGGGCCAGGATTCATAGTGCACTGGTCCCCCTCACATGCCAGGACACCAACCGGGCACCCTAGGGGGCACTTTTACAAAAACAAAAAAAAAGGTCAAAGAGCTCCCAGGTGCATAGCACCCTTCTCTTGGGTGTTGAGCCCCCCAAATCCCCATCAAAACCCACTGCCCACAAGTCTACACCATTACTATAGCCCTAAGAGGTGAAGGGGGGCACCTACATGTGGGTACAGTGGGTTTGGGGGGGGTTGGACGACTAAGCATTAAGCAGCACAATTGTAACAGGTAGGGGGGGGTGGGCCTGGGTCCACCTGCCTGACGTCCACTGCACCCCCTAACAACTGCTCCAGGGACCTGCATACTGCTGCTTGGGAGGAGGGTATGACATTTGAGGGTGAAAGTAAAAAGTTGTGAAACATCATTTTTTTGTGGTGGGAGGGGGTTAGTGACCACTGGGGGAGTCAGGGGAGGTCATCCCCGACTCCCTCTGGGGGTCATCTGGTCATTTAGGGCACTTTTGGGGGCCTTATTCGTGAAAAAACAGGGTCCAGGAAAAGTGCCCTAAATTCTAGCTACAAACGCATCCATTATCGGCGAAAGGCGCCCATCTCTGTTCGGGTGATAACCACGCCCCAGTTCCGCCTTCACCACGCCTCCGACACGCCCCCGTCAACTTTGTCCGCATCCGCGACGGAGTGCAGTTGAAAGCGTCCAAAGTTCGGCTTTCGATTATACCGCTTTATTTGTTTTTGTGAGAAAAACGCCCATCTCCCGATTTAGGTCGGAACTTGGGCGTTTTTCTCGTTCGATTATAAGCTGGTTAGTCTCCTATATTAATGAACATATTTTTAATGGGTGGTTTAATACAAATATTATTGGTTGTACTTCCCAGACTTTATTGCTGGTACTCTTATAATATGTAATCTGCTTCAGACTAGAAATTAGTGCTGGCAGAAAATAAGTACTAGGTAATGTAGGGCCCCTTTTATTAAGCCGCGTAAGCATCTACACGTGCCCAACACGCACCAAAATGGACTTAACGTCCGACTACCGCTTGGCTCTTGCAGTCATTTCATTTTTGGCGTGCATACGATACGCATGTCTGAAAAATATTTTTTATTTTCTGGCGCGTGTAGTGGATGCATGCCAAGTGGCATCTGACGTGTGTAGGTTATTACCACCCAAATTCTTTACTGCTAGGTCTATGGCTGGCAGTAAGGTCTGAGACCCAAAATGGATATGCAGCAATTTTGATTTTGCCGCATGTCCATTTTCGGGGGAAAAAAGAGGCCTTTTTTACAGGTGCGCTGAAAAACGATTCTGTGCACACCCAAAACCCGCGCCTACACTACCGCAAGCCATTTTTCAGTGCGCCTTTGTGAAAGGACCTCATAATGTTTTACTAAAGGTTAGCATATGTTATCTGCAGTAGTGCCCATAGGAATAAAATGGGTCCTGTGACAGATAACATGAGTTAATCTTTAGTAAAACGTCCCCTTTTTATCTTATTCTAATTTCTTTTTTGTTAATTAGATATGTATAAACCACTCAGATGGTACCCTTATATCTTCCAGAGATAAACATTTTTACAACAAATATATTTGTTCAAAAAAGTCTCCTCAAAATTTTCCACATACAAGTTAGCAATGTCAGGGGTCATGGTGGCCCCCATTGCAGTGCCTTTTATCTGCTGGAAGAAACATCCATTGAACTTGAAGAAATTCTTCTTAGTCACTGCCAAACTAGCTAATTCCATGGTAAATTCTGTAGGAATTTTGGGAGATCTTTTATTACTGAGAACTGACCCAATGATGGATAACACTTCATTTTGTAGGATGTGGATGCACGTGGATTTGATGTCTAGCGTGACTAAGAGAATCCAAGACAGATCCATATTGATATTTTTCAATATAATCAATTACATGTGCAGTCTCTTGCACAGGATTTCATTTTGGGAATGGAAGGTCTTATTAAGAAATCAGTGAATTTTGACAAGAAGGATTCACAAGAGATTTGTGGATTTTCAGTAAAACATATTGTGGGGATGACAGGGTGTTCAAAGCATGAAAATTCTCTCTTTTTCTGTAAGAAAACCCGCTTCTACTCCCATGGTAGTCAGATATTTGATCTGGTTTTGAAAGATTCAGTTGGATTTGTAGTTAAAGGTAAGTAAAAATCTGTCTTGCTAATATTCAGCTGTCGGTGGTCAGCATTTGGGAATTTGGGGCCTTCTCCAGGTCCATGGATACACAAGATTTTTTTTATATATAGCCAGCTTTGAGGGGCATTTTCGATATGACGTCTAAATCCGACTGGATGTTTTGCAAAAAACGTCCAAACTCTGAATAGCAAAGATGGTCATTTTCAAAAAAGAAAAACATCTATCTTTTATTTTCAAAAATAGGTTTTATGATTTGGCCATTTTATTTTTTGGTCCATTTTTGAAAAAAAAAAAAAAAAAAAGTCCAAGTGCAAAATGCACAAAATCAATCCAATGTAATGTAGGAAGAGCCAGCATTTGTAGTACACTGGTCCCCCTGACATTCCAGGAAAGCAATAGGGCACTGCAGTGGACTTCATAAAATGCTTCCAGGTACACATCTGACCATTGCTCCCTTACCTTGTCTGCTGAGCCCCCCAAAACCCACTACCCCAACTGTACAACACTACCATAGACCTTACGGGTGAAGGGGGCACCTATATGTGGGTACAGTGGGTTTCTGGTGAGTCAAATAATGCCTTTTTAAAATTTTTGACGAAAATGGACGTGCGGTAAAATAAAAATTGGTGCACATCCATTTTGGGTCTGAAACCTTACTGCCAGTCATTGACTTAGCAGTAAGGTCTCTTGCATTAACCATGTGATAATCACCTACGCTCATCAAGTCAGTGTTACCGGTCGTATTTCGCCTTGCATCAGAAAACAAAATACATCTTCTGGCATGCATAGCGGATGCACGTTAAAAATGAAATTACTGCATGGGTCAAGCAGCAGCTGGGCAGTAACTCCAAATTGGTACATGTTGGGCGCACGTAGGCACCTACATGGCTTAGTAAAAGGACCCCTCACCTAGGTACTGAACCAAATATTGCGTATTTTGATACTGGCCAGGAATGATGCTTCCATCATTTTTGTTTCAGATAGGGCATTTCCCCTCCCGATACCTATTTTCTCTCCCTGTTCTTCTTCTATTTTCTTTCCTTCTTCTTCTTCTCTATCTCCTACTTCCATGTTATTTCCTCCTCCTTTCCTCCTTCTTCCATGCTCCATGTCCTTTTCTGCTCAGGTGCGTCATTCCTTCCATACTCAGTCTTCACAGACTGTACCAAATATTAATATTCAATATGATTTACCCCAAATAGTACCCCAGATACATTCTTCATATTTGGCTGAATAGTGATTTAAATTTGAATATGAATAATTCAGGGCTCTACTGTGCTAAATCCTATTGCAATAAACACATGGAGGGGCATAATCGAATGCGAACGCCCATCTCCATGGGTGTCTATGTCCGAAAACGGGTATGTGAAGAGGCGGGACAGACTGTATTTTCGAAAAAAATGGGCGTCCATCTTTCGTTTCGAAAATACGGTTTGGACAGACCAAATGCCATGGAGTTGGTCCCTTCTGAGATGGGAGGTTTTTTTTTTTTTTTTTGCAATAATGGAAACTACAAACGCCCAGCTCAGAAACGTCCCAATCCAAGCCATTTGGTCGTGGGAAGGACAAATGTACAACACTACCATAGCTCTTAGGGGTGAAGGGGGCAACTACATGTGGGTACAGTGGGTTTTAGAGGCCTCCCATTTACTACCACAAGTGTTACGGGTGGGGGGGGGGGGATAGGCAGTACCCACTAAAAGTGCTCCAGGGACAGGACTTGTTACTGCTGTTTAACCTTGGCACAGCAGTTCACACCTGAAGACTAATCTAGCTGAAAACGTCCTTTATTTGAATAAGCACCTTTACTCACAGTTAACTGCAGATCAGAGGTTGTGCCCCACTGGCAACGAGTCTCCCTGGTACTGAGATTAGTAGTAGTAGGTCCGAGCTGGAAGAATGGTGTACAATGCCCTCTTTCAGCAACATCCAAGGTAAGAACTAAGTGCTGTAACGTGGATAACACATGAAAGGGATCTAAAAGTGTCTTACACAAATGACCACTACCTCGTGGACTACCGGAAACAAAACAGGGCACACTCTGACCCAGTAAGCAGAGGGAAAAGCACCATGGGAGTAGAACCTACCAACTACCAACATCGTGAGCATTTAACACAAGCTAGTGGAATCACGGAGCCTACTACCCTACACCTACCACAATGCATTGCTAATGTGACTCTGTAGTGCCCTTAACAGAAAAGGTGTCACACTCACCCGAGACCCACATCAGAACCAGGGAAAGGGATAGAACACATTCTGCTGTCATGGAGGTGGGTACATATCTTCAAATTTCGCTCTACTTCACACTAACTTTAAATCAAGAATACATTCACATATCCAGTACAGATTTATATAGCCTTTTTTTCTATATGAGATCATCAGATAGCGTGTGTGCTTCCAACTTGGCTAACTGAGCCATGCAGATTTCAAATTTAAAGGGGCACCACCGCAATCCTCATAGATCTTCATATTGTTTTTATATTTTACTTTTTATCAAAAATACATTTATAAAGTTCTATCTTTTACAACTTTCAGCATTTAAATACTTATTTCATGAAACTACTTAGCTTTTTGAAATGCCATTTTTGAAATGCCGCAATGTGGATGCAGGAGACCACCTTGATACAGCTATTAGCGAAACGTAGATCTATGTCGGTGGACTAGTGTCTCCAAGATGAGTTAAGCTCTTTCATTATTCGTATTCGGACAAATAGTAAAATATGCTATTCAGTACAGCTCTACTGATCACACACGCTAACTTGTCTGCAGCTTCTTTTCATCTGGGAGTACAAGCATGTGTGTTTCTAGGTGTGTATGTAAGTTAGCATGTATTTTGAGAGGACGAAGTATAAGTATAGATAGCAAAAACTTTCATATACTCAGGCACTCCATCCCACATAAATCAGTAGGAAAGTATAAAATGAAATACCAAGAAAAAATAATTTTATTATTTATTTATTTGTTGCATTTGTATCCCACATTTCCCCACCTATTTGCAGGCTCAATGTGGCTTACATAGTACCATCAAAGGTGTTTTCCCAGTCGGTGGATAACAAATACAAAGTTGTATAGTGATCATATGAGGTATAAGTGGAGGGTCGGAATGGATGAAGATTGTGTGATGTCCTGTTCGATCATAGTCATGCTGTGTTGGTAGGTGAAGAGGGTTACGAGGGGTCATTGGGGTAGGCCTTTTTGAAGAGGTAGGTTTTTAGTGATTTCCTGAAGTTCAAGTGGTCATGGATTGTTTTCACAGCTTTTGGGAGCTCATTCCATAGTTGTGCGCGCTTATGTAGGAGAAGCCGGCTGCGTAAGTTGTTTTGTATTTCAGTCCTTTGCAATTTGGGTAGTGTAGGTTTAGGTAGGATTTTGACGATCTGACTTTAATACACTCAGAAATCACTAATTTCTATAATAATAGTCATTCCTGCATATCTGGATCCAGTATCTATTCTCTCCTTCCTCACAATAAGTGGCTATGAAGGTTTGCTTTTTATATTTTTCAAGACGATCATGTTATCTTGTGATATTTTACACAGCTCAGATGGTCAAATGACCAGAGAGTGCAGATTTTATCATGCATTAAGAAGTTATTATGCAGTAATGATATCATGCAAGAATTCATTCAAAAATATTCTGCAGTACTTTTGCATCTCATTAGCTTATACACAGCATGACCTTGGGTGGATTTTCATTTTGTCTAATAATCTTTATAAGTGACCAGAGGTAACTAGCCCAACCTTTCAGACTTTAATACAAGTACTTCCCAATACTCATTGAAATTCTACAGGAGATTATGATAAAATACTCTCCTTAGTGCATGTGACATATATATCTTATTTTCTTGTATCTGATGGGCATCAAATGTACAATTATCAGAGCTTTTAAGTAAATCATTTATCTAGGATTGCATAGTTTTAATGGAACAAGCCTTACTTTTTTGCAGTATTGTATTTTCTTGATAAACAGCCTGTTAAACATACTATATTCTAATTTATGTCTATGTGTCTATGTTCACTTTAAGACCTGGATATAATTCTCTTTATCTCTGTTTCTGCCTCAGCAAACCTATTTGGGAAATCAGAGGCAGTAGATAAATCAGTAAGCACTACTGTAATTTACCTCCCAATTGGATAGAGATAATTCTTTTGTACCAAATACATCAGAAAGCAATGTTCTATCACTGACTTCCCACCTCTATAACCTACTAGCAACTGAAAATGTTCCCACCCAGTTCCAGAAAATAACATGTACATACAATTAACTTATTAAAGAAAAAATGTTTTATTAACTTAGGGGCCTTTTTACAAAGCCAAGTAAGCGTCTACGTGCGCCCAAAGCACGCCAAATTGGAGTTACCGCCCGGCTACTGGGTGGCTCTTGCAGTAATTTAATTTTTGGTGCACGTCTAATACATAATTTTCATTTTCAGATGCGCGTATCGGACATGCACCAAGTGGCATTTGATGCACGTAGGTCATTACCGCCCGGTTACCGTGTGAGACTTTACTGCTTGGTCAATGGCTGGCAGTAAAGTCTCAGACCCAAAATGGACGCTCAGCAATTTTCATTTTGCCACATGTCCATTTTTGGCAAAAATTTTAAAAAGGCCTTATTTACAGGCACGCTAAAAAATGGCGTGGGTTTTGGGCGCGTGCTGATCCATTTTTCAGCGTGCCTCTAAAAAAGGCCTTTTTAAAATTTTTGCTGAAAATGGACGTGTGGCAAAATCAAAATTGCCGTGCATCCATTTTGGGTCTGTGACCTTATTGCCAGCCATTGACCTAGCGATAAAGTCTCACGCGGTAACCATGCAGTAATGACCTACGCGCATCAACCACCACTTGGCACGCATCTGATACGTGCATCCGAAAATAAAAATTATTTTTGGGCTGCGCGTATTGGACACGCGACAAAAATGAAATTACAACATGAGCCACGCGGTAGCCAAGCGGTAACTCCATTTTGGCACTCATTGGGCACACGTAGATGCTTACATGGCTTAGTAAAATGGCCCCTTGATTTGTAAGCAAAAGCCTATTGAGCATGTGCTGGATTTTCTGCTTAACCGACCTTCTCCTTCCCTTCAATCTGTGTTTTCCACATCCCCTGTAAATGGAATCTAGCTCTTTCTCTCTCTGAACCAAACAAATAACAAAATTGAAAAAAAAAAAATCTCAAAACGTTTTTTTCCCACCTGTTTGAGAACCCAATGCTGCAAATAACTAACTAACTAACTAACTAACTAACTAACTAACTAAATAAATAAATAAATAAATAAATGCATAATAGACAATTCTATAAGGTGCACTGTACACCTAAAGTAAGGCATCTATTTGGGCACCAAGTTTAGAGATAGCTGAACTTATGTGCATGATTGGTGCCATAAATTAGTAGTTGCATACTCTAAGTGCTAGGCACTATGCTATAAACTTCATGGATTGCACCAGTTGCATGCATTTCAAGCTGCGCATAGGCAAGTCAGCTTATGCCAACCATTGACCTGGCATAAGGTGGTTGTACCTAAACTTTAATGTGCACAATTGGCTTAGTGTTCATATTCTATAACAAGTTTGGTGCGAAGTGGTGCCTTAATTTAGGTGCCATTTTAAAGAACTGCCCCCCCTAGTAAAAATGACTGTATTTCTTTCCACACAAACTATCATACAGATAGAAGATCCCTGACCCTTAATGAGTTAGACTTGCCTAACATCTTTTTGCTATGTCTCAGATGTCAGGTTTCATAAACTGCAGTCATTGTCAACATAAGTTGTCTCTCAGGGACACCCAGGGACGTCCCTACCATTAGGCCAACCAAGGCGGGTGCCTCAGGCAGCACTAATTATGGAGCGGCATTTTTCCCTCTTTCGTCCTGAACTCCCCTCCACAGCCTACCTCCTTTTCTTTGTTTTTCAAAAGTCATTGTTGGCAGTGATCTCCATACACTGCCCTGCCACTGGCACCAGTGTCTCCTGTACTGCAGCTCACCTCCCTGTTTCCTCGAAGGTGGGTCACAGTACAGAGGAGAGGGTGGTGCTGGTGGCAGGACAGCACATGCAGATTGCTGCCGCCTCCAACTTTTGAAACAACAGCAATAAAAAAGAAGATAGGCTCAGTGTGTGTGTGTGGGGGGGGGGGGGCAGATGCTAGACCATGACTGGGGGGGGGGGGCAGGAAGAAGTGAGCAGGGAGGCACAATGCTGGGGAGCCAGGGCACCATTTCATCCCTGCCACAGGTGGCAGATTGCCTTGAGCCACCCCTGGAGATACCCATAATTTATGGGTCCAATGTCCACTGTCTTGGTACCTATTGTATGAAAAATAACTCATGTTTCTTTGAAAATACAGGATTGCATGTGTGGTTGCCAACCGCCTGCCTATCTCCACCATTGAAACGCCTCTTTGCAAATGCCAGTAAAGGTAAGTGTCTGCATATGTTTGCCTGCTTACATGGTGGGAAATGTTCAGATAGCCCTTTTACCCATGTGCATTGCCAATTACATGAATATTTGCCTGTTCATAATTGTCATAACTTTTATTGCATTTTGTTAAACCACAGATCATTGCAGAAGTCTGAAAATAAATTATTGAATCAAATGTTGATGTTTAAAGAAAGGTTTTGCTTCATTGTATATTATACACAAATGATCATTAATAACTCTCTAGAAAAAAGGATGAGAAAAGGGAAGTAATCTATCTTTCTTGGCCTTCTTCTGTATTACAAGCCACTGAACAAAAGGTCTCTTATTTCAGAGAAACAATGAGTTAAAGACTTATCACATTCCTTTCCTGCATAACTAGCAAAGGTAAAGCACAAACATTTTATAGCAAACACAGAAAACAGGTTCCCCCAATAGGGTTGCTTTCATTAAACAATCCTTTTCAGTGTGTCCTGAGAAAATGAAGTTGCCCATTTTGGCAAAGAAAGTGTATATGGCTTCCAAATGATGAGAAAAATGTCCATGATTACACTATGGTTGCCAAAGCAGACATCCACACACTTCTTATTACGGATAGATTTAGTGACAAACACTATCATGTTAACATGTGCTAACACTCATTAATGCAGTGGCGATCCTAAGTCGGCTGCCACCCGGGGCGGATCGCCGCTGCGCACCACCACCCCCGGGTGCAGCAGCGTCCATCTCCCTAGGGTGCAGCACGACCCCCCCCCCCCCCCGGCACAATGACAGCCCCCTCCCCGGTGCATCAAGCCCCCCCCCCCGGTGCAATGACACCCCCCTCCTGGCATATCAAGCCCCCCCCCCAGGTGCATTCTTGGCTGCTGGAAGTAACCTGTTTGGGGGCAGAGGGAGCAGGGAACCAGCGGAGCCGACAGGTGTGCGGCTGCTCTCTGCACCCTCCAGCAGCGTGCACATGGGGTGGACCGCCCCGCCCTTGATACGCCACTGCATTAATGTGTGTTATTTATCACAGATCCCTTTTTATGCAGTGGTTGCACAATTTAGTAAATCTATCCCTATATAATGTAATTGTGATTTCCAGTGCACATGATCGGATTATGAACTTTTCAATAATAAAGGATAATGTATTTTCAAGCAATAAGGAGAACCTTCCTAACAAATTCAATGATATATTTATCATGTAAGTCAATGCGCCCCAGATGATCCAGAACATGTACTGTGTAGTTAAAGAGTTCAGCGTTTGCTTTGGTAAATCATATGAGTTAGGCTCATAAGTGGGTGACATCATCCAATGGTGCTGGGCTGAAATTGCTCTCCCAGAGGTCAGAACTTAGTGAAAAGGTCTGGGTATGTACAGCCCTTCCTACATGCAGCAGTCTCTTCAGCTTCCCCTAAACTGTGTTTTACAGTCTTTACAGAGTAAAGGAGTCACCTAATAGTTAACTGCAGTGGGCTGAAACCCAGGGAAACTGGGATCAATTCCCACTGCAACTTCTTATGACCCTTGTCAAGTAATTTAACCTTCTATTGTTCCAGGTACAAAAAATTAAGGGCACTTTTAAGAAGCAGAGGTAAGCCCAATGCAGGCTTAATGCTCGGTAAAAGGGAAGTACCACCTGGCTACCGCTGCAGCCCGATGATAGTTCCCTCCCCCAGTGTGCGCCATTTCTAGCGCTGCAAAAAATGAAATGTGTACCTGGCAGTAATCGAACAGTGCCATGTGCAGCCTGGTTACCGCCAGGTTAGTGCCGGAACCCTTACCGTCACCTCACTGGGTGGTGGTAAGTGCTCCACTCCAAAATGGCCAAAACCATGGCCAAAACCAAAGACCTGCCTTTACCTGCTGCAGAAAAAGGGGGCCTCAGCGAGCATCAAAACCATGTGTAGATGCCAGCAAAAGTCCCCTTTTGCCGCAGCTTCGTAAAATGACCCCTTAGATTGTGAGCCCACTAGAGACAGAGAAAGTACTGAATATAATATGTAAACTACTTTGGTTGTACCACAGAAAGGTATATCAAGGCATATACACATACACACTTGCCCTCTTCAGTTATAAAAATGCATGCATGCTTACTGTTCTGGCACACGCATTCACTTTTCAGACAAGATAGGAGACACATACACATATACACTTTCTGTATTTTCTGGTGCTGTGCTACTCATGTGCTCATTCAGTCAGTGCCTTCCTCTATCATGTAAGGTTCTTGCATTTGCTGCCAGTCCTTTTTCTCGGCCTGTATCAGTCCCCTCATATTTCCCCAATTCATCTTATATTCCTATTTCTTCTGAACAATTTCCCTCTTTCCCAGGATACTCACTGGTTCCACTGGTTTTCTCCAAGACCTCCTTCACAGCTTTGTTCACCCCCCCCCCCCCTCCTTCCCAGCACTTGCACAATACAGAAACTTACCTTACTGCATCTTAGCCTCTCTTTCCTGTGACTGGAACAGCCTTCCCATTGTCTGGATCCTACCAGAGTCTCTGTGCTGGAAGGGGGAGGATTGGAGAGCTGTAGAAGGCTAACATCTGAAAAATATCCAGACACAGTAGTTACTCTTCTGTGTTTGAGACAGGTAGTGTACAAATCTGTAAAATCCTGAAAAAAATTCAAACTGTTGACAGTTCTCACATGCTGAGTCCTAGGCCCATCTGCCAGGGGCCCCTAAATTTTTGGACCATAGGCATATGCCTTTTTTGCGTATCTCTTATTCTGTCTTTGTAAACAAAGAAAAGTATGCACATACTGTTCTGTGTTTGTACAGTTTTACAATTACTCGTAATATAACCTTTGTCATGCTTTACTTTGAATTTTGAAACTTTCAGCCATTTAACCTGTAGCACTGGTGCTGAGGAGTTATTTAGCTATTTGCATATTCCTCCCAGCATCCTCAAGGTTGACTCTCAGGTTTGACCCTTTTGGGCCTTCACTCCTGTTATACCATGTTCCAGCCAGCTGCTTGCCAGAAGGCAAGCACCATATCATATTGCACCCTGTTTTATCCATCAAGGATGTTATTAGTATAGCTTCACATAGGAATGTTGCTTATAGGGCCATGAAAGTTTTGTAAAGAAATATTACAAATTATTTGGTATTAAAGTTTTCCATTTTTGTTATTGCCCATCGTTAAGATTAAAAACAATGTTAGCTAAAAGGTTACAAAGTTGTGTTTAAAATACTACTACTACTACTTAACATTTCTAGAGCGCTACTAGAATAGTTAAATATTCCATTAAAACCACAGTTGCATAATTAAAACAACTGTAAAGTGCAACAAAACAAATACTGAACACTGACAGTATTTGTTTCTTGCACTTAAATGTCACCTTATTTTCCTATTAACATAAAAACATACTTAAATTATATCATATGAAGCACCAAGAACATCAGATAAGAGTGTCAATGTTTTTTAAACTTAAACCTTCTCTCTATTAAGAATTATTCTTTCCTTAATTTTTTGTTCTTTTTTCTTTCAGGTAATTATGAAGATCATCTAAAGAATCTCACCCAGATTAAACTCCATGCTAAATATGGTAGTATAAGATTAGGTGTAATTACTTTAGACTTAGATCTGAGATGTTAAGGGGGTCTTTTACTAAGGCGAGCTAGCATATTTAGCGAGCGCTAATATTTAGGGTGTGCAAAGCATTAGCAATGTCCATATGGACATTGCTAACGTTCAGTGCACCCTAAATATTAGCGTGCGATAAAAACAGTAGGGCGCCTTAGTAAAAGAGGCCCTAAATAAATTTCAAAAATATATGTGTATATAACATATGTATGAGATAATCAGGCTCATTTTCGAAAGACATGGACGTCCAAAAAGTGACATAAATCGGCACTTGGACGTTCTTCTCACAGAGATGTCCAAATTGTAATAATCGAAACCCGATTTTGGACATCGTTGTCAGACGTCCGTCGCAAGGATGTCCAAATCTCAAGGGGGCATATCGTAGGCATGTTCGAGGCGGAACTTGGGCATTCCTAACACTTGGACATCTTTGAGCCATAATGGAACAAAGCAAAGTTGTCCAGCACTAAAACTTGGATGTTTCACCCAGACCTCTTTGTATCACAAATAAGGCACAAAAAGGTGCCCGAAATGACCAGATGACTCCTGGAGGGAATCAGGGATGACCTCCTGTTACTCCCCCAGTGGTCACTAACCCCCTCCCACCCCAAAAAAACATGATTAAATATATTTCATGCCAGCCTCAGATGTCATACTCAGGTCCATGGAGTATTTTAGTAGTAGGTGCAGTGCACTTCAGACAGGTGGACCCAGGCCCATACTCCCCCCCCCCCCCCCCACTGTTACATGTGTGGAGGAAACAGCGAGCCCTCAAAAACCCACCAGAAACTCTCTATACCCACATCTAGGTGCCCCCCTTCACCCATAAGGGCTATGATAGTGGTGTACAGCTGGTGGTAGTGGGTTTTGGGGGGGTACAAGTTAAGGGAGCTGTGTGCCTGGGAACATTTTATGAAGTCCACTGCAGTGCCCCCTAGGGTGCCCGATTGCTGTCCTGGCATGTCAGGGGGACCAGTGTACTACAAATGCTGGCTCCTCCCACATCCAAATGGCTTGAATTTGGACTTTTTGGTTTTGAAAATGGGCAAAAATCAAAGATGTATAAATTCAAGGACGTCCATGGTATTTTCAAACACAAAGATGGACGTCCATATTTTTTCAAAAATGACCTTTTCCCCGCCTCCGAATTTGGACGTTTTACAAAGACGTCCAAATTCCAACTTAGACGTTTCTTTCGAAAATGCTCCTCAATGTCACTTGGCTTCTTCACTGTCTTGCCACTCTCATGTTGGGTACCTCTCTGCTTCTAGAGTCCAGTACTATGACTTCTTCAGTTCTCTAATCCAGTGTATTCTTATGCATTGTTCTGCCTCCCATTTGCATGGAGGCAGATGATAGGATTATATAATAACTAATTGGAAATTGAATAACAGGAACTGACAGCTGGTCGACGGCAACATTGAACTCATCACATATAACATCCCCAGTGCATATTGGTGTTGAGGCCAGTGGGTTCCGTCGATTGAAGGTGGCAAATCCAGAACAGTTCTCTTTGCAATAATATCCTATTGATGTTACCTCCGCATCATGACAGTCCTTCAGGCTGGTCCTTGTGTAACGTTCTCTAGTGCCTCTAATATCAAAAATCATGTTATGAGGACACATATCCAGTCTGAAGTGCAGGATTGTGAGGGATTACATTCTCCATGTGGCTGGTGTAGTTTTTGTGCTACTACTCAGTTCATTACTTGATGGACTCATCCATAGATGCTTGTGGGAAAGAGGAACCCGAACCATAGTTACGTGATTCCAGGTTCCACATTAGAAGTCACTGATCAGGAAAAGGATCTAGGTATCATCATTGATGATATGTTGAAACCCTCTGCTCAGTGTGTGGCTAAGAAAGCAAATAGAATGTTAGGAATTATTAGGAAAGAAATGGTAAACAAAAATGAGGATGTGATAATGCCTTTGTATCACTCCATGGTTCAGCCACACCTTGAATACTGTGTGCAATTCTGGTAACCACATCTCAAAAAAATATATAGTAGAATTAGAAAAGGTACAAAGAAGGGCGATGAAAATGATAAAAGGGCTAGGACGACTTTCCTATGAGGAAAGGCTGAAGTGGCTAGAGCACTTCAGCTTGGAGAAGAAATGGCTGAGGGGAGATATGATAGAGGTCTATAAAATAATATGTGGAGTGGAATGGGTAGATATAATGTTTACTCTGTCCTAAAATACCAGGACTAGGGGGCACACAATGAAGCTTCAAAGTAGTAAATTTAAAACAAATTGGAGAAAATATTTTTTCACTCAACATGTAATTAAACTCTAGAATTCATTGCCAGAGAATGTGGTAAAAGCAGTTAGCTTAGCGAATCTTAAAAAAGGTTTGGATAACTTCCTAAAAGAAAAGTCCATATGCCATTATTAAGATGGACTTGGGGAAAATCCATTTCTTATTTCTAGGATAAGCAGCATAAAATGCATTGTATTGTTTTGGGATCTTGACAGATACTTGTAACCTGGTTTGACCACTATTGGAAAAAGGATGCTGGGCTTGATGGACCTTTGGTCTGTCCCAGTATGACAACACTTATATACTTATGTACTTATGACCTCTTACACTGTGGCTATCTTGGATCCAGTTCTTGACTTTCTTTCATGTCAAGTTACTCTTGATCCACCACGTATATTCCACATAAGCAGCCCTTGTTCCCGGCCAAATCCAAGGGCCTTCACTCAATTCTTATCCATATGACTTATTCACTTCTTGATACACTAGCCACACTTGGATTTTGGGGCCCTGTTCTGTGTTGGTTTTCTACTCACTGTCATCAAACTTTTATTGTATTCATTGGTGGAACCTCTTCCATTCCTATACCATGGTTCTGTCTTGGGACCTTTATCCTTGTCTCTTTCTATACATGTTCTCTTAGTGCTCTGATCTGTCCTCATAGTTTTCAGTGCCATGATTCATATATCTACCTCTCAACAGCTGAATCCAGCCTGCATGTCTGGTATTGCTGCTTGGATGTTTCACTACCCTCTGAAATGAAGATTGACAAGACTGGGCTTTTTACCTTTCCTACTAAATCCACTTCTCCTCTTTCCACATTCTCTATTTTTCTGAATCATTGTCTCCTCATATCAAACCTTGGGGTAATCTTCAATTCATCTTTCTCTGTACATATCCAACACATTGTTCTTTTTTTTGTTATAACATTAACAAAATTCATTCATTCATTTCTTTCTGAACATACTATCAAATTCCTTATTCAGACTCTCTTCACTTGTTACTTATATTACTGCAACCTGTTCCTCACAGGTCTCCAACTAAACCTTCTATCTCTCCTTCAAACTATTCAACATTCTGTTGCTTGGCTTATCTTCAGCCAGTGTAGTGATATTCACATAATCCCTCTTCTTAAATCACTTTATTGGCTCCCTATCTGTTTCTGCATACAGTTCAAACTTCTCCTACTGAACTACAAGAGCAATCATTTTGCAGTTCTCTCTTATTTGTCCCTTTACCCCTCCTTGGGAACTCCTTTCTGTGGTCTTTTCCTCCATTGTCAACTCTAGACTCCTTTCCATCTTGCTGTGCTGTATGCCAGGAATGGAATTCCTGAGTCAGCATATCATTCTTCGTATCTAGCCCTATTCAAATCCAGGCTAAAATCCTCCTTTTGAAAACTGCTATTATGGTTATTATGGTTTATTCAAAGTTTTATATACCACCCTTCCTGAGAACATCACAGGGTGGTTTACAGCAAAATACATAAAAAAAAAAACATACAAGAGAGGAATGCTATTGCCAATAGTCATAGGCGTAGTTTGACTGTTTCATTTGGGGGGGGCAAAGGAAGGGGCGGGGCATATTAGCATATTCATTTGCATATATGTATATGCAAATTATGCTAAAATGGAGGAAGGAAGGGAGCACGAGCTGGCTTTTTTGGGGGAATAACCGTAATGAATATGTATGAGATATCATACATTATGGTTATTCCCAAAAAAGCCAGCTTTCTCCCTTCCTTCCTTCCTCCTTACCCAGCACTCCCTCTTCCTCACCAGTAGTATTTCCCCACCCCCTTTCCCATACCACAGATGCACATTTCCAAAAGCTGACATATTCCAATTAATAAATTCTGAATAAAATACTTTTTTCTACCTTTGTTGTCTGATCATTTTGTTTTTCACCACTTCCACCTCATCAGAGGTCACACGGGAGTTGCTGTCACCAGTACTGGAGATGCAGGTTGACGTGCCATCCAGGACGATGCTGGAGAAGGAAACATGGGGATAGTCTGGACAAAGCAATGATTTCAGCACTCTTATGATGTAGTGGTACACCACCTCACACAGCACCACCACATGTCACGCTGGGTCAGGGTATAGCTTCCAAAAGGCAGCCACACAACACATCTACAGATTTGCACCCAAAGACGTACATGATGGGTAGCCTGGTGCAGGGGCTGAGACACGCCGGTCCATAATGTACCACAGCATCAGCTCCTACGTGTTCTGAGGCCACCTCATCTATGCAGCAGCTGCTGTAGGAGGTGTCACCAAGAATGTACAAAGATACCAGAAGCTTTTTCCAGTTTTGTTGCAACAGTGACTGAATCCACCAGCAGCTCATCAGGGAACTGGAGTGCCACCTTGCTACACTGATGCTGTGCAATGAATGTAGTTGTTCTCTCAATTTCATAAACCTCATCAAGCTCCTCAGGAACAGTCAGACTATTGCCCACTGGTGTGGCAATCAGGGGCCGCTGGATTGCGTCTGCACCATCACTGCTGAACTGCACTGCCATGGATACCTCAGCACCACGTTTGTAGACTCTCCAATAATGAAGTGTGAAATCCGCCGTGTAGAAGCCGTAAACAAACAGCAGTGACTTAGTGCACACAGAAACTGCCGACTCCCTGTCTCCACTGACCGCCATCGCCTCACTCGGTACAAAAAAACTCTATTCCCGCTCCACCTCGCGCTCCCTCACCGACCGTCAACAACACCGCACGTGCGGGAGTCCCAGAACACAGCGGGCGACGCGTAAAAGCAGCAAGCAAGCAGCCAGGTTCGACTCCGTCCTTCACTTCCTGAATCCTGCCCTCTCTGCGTCCCGCCTTCCTCTGATGTCATTTCCTTTCAGGCGGGCGAGACGCTGAGAGGGCAGGATTCAGGAAGTGAAGGACGGAGTCGAGCCTGGCTGCCTGCTTGCTGCTTTTACGCGTCGCCCACCCATTCGCCGCTGTGGGAAAGTAGATTAAGTCGTCTTCTTCATCCTCATTGTTTGGGGGGGCACTGCCCCCCCTCGCCCCCCCAGTCTACGCCTATGCCAATAGTAAAGAACCATCCACATCAGCAACAAAGATTAAAAAGTACACAAGCACACAAGATTAAAAGTTCAACCAACCAATCCAAACCAAACACCTTGGCTTAGCCAGATCAGTGAATCTGAGACCACCATTGACACTCACCAGTGCCTTCCCAAACACTTTCTGAAAAAGAAACATTTTCAATGCAACACAAACTTTTGGGTATGACAACTCAAGTTGAACATATGAGGGAAAAGCATTCCAAAGGGAGGGAGTAACTAGAATGCACAGTTCCTAGTACTTCCAACATAGCAGTCTGGCTGCTTTAATTATTCCCATAGAAACTCTAATCTCTTTTATTTTTCTGTTTGTCTGTTTTGAATAGACTGTAAGCTCTGTTGAACATGGACTGTCTCTTACATGTTTGTATGCAGTGCTGCATACATCTAGTAGTGCTATAGAAATGATAAGTAATAATAGTTCTGGGCTAGGAGAACTCAAACCTCTCAGAACTTTGAAAACTAAGCACGGTCAAATCTGATTAGAGGGCCACAGGGGAAAATCAGATGTTGTGGGCTGCACAAAGCAATAGAAAACCTTGAAGTGTTCTGGATTATCTCAACTTCAACAACCAAAGAAGTATGGAAAGAGGAGGATAAGGGAAACAAACAAAGCAGTTCTGTCTGATCTCTGGCAAACATTATAATAAAACAATACACTAACACAGAATGAGTCATCTTCAATTTCATTTAACATTTATTTTTGTCATAGAAAAATTATAATTATCCAGAATGTTCTGTGCTTTTCCCTAAATAATGAAAAAGGTTTCCATTTAATGAAGTCTTTGGGCTCTCATGGTTACTCAATAAAACAGAGAACACTAATTGTGAATCCTTTTTTTCTTTATAACAGCATTGCTACTCTTATAGGATTTAAATGTACCTATTATTATGCTTTATGTTCATTTTTCCCTCTATTTCCCTTGATTAATAAAATGTGGAACTTATTTTTAAATATTGCACAAGTGAAAGATTTCTGACCAAGACCCTGCACTGCAATTTACAAGCTCTGGGACCCTTTTACTAAAACACATTAAAATCTGGGCTTATTGCATTTTAACATGGAAGCTTCCCATGTGCTAAGCCCAGATCTAACGTGGCAGTATTTAAGGCTTTTTAAAATATATTTATTTTGTAGCTTCCATGTTAAGGCTGTGCTATCTAGTTAGCATGCACTACTCATGATGTACTAGCTGGATAGCACTTCCACACTCATTCCTGTCTATGCTACACACCCTTTCAAAAATGTATTTAAAAAAATGCACTATTAGTGTGTGTGCAGATTTTCAAACTACTCAAAACGCTAACGTGTTATGCGGTAAGCCTTTTTCACATGCAGAGTACAACCTGGGGCTTAACACTCTTTAGTTAAAGGGTCCCTCTAGCAGAACCAACGACTATATTATGTATACATGGCCATAAGGGGAAACTATCTTAATCATTTTCACATTGTGCCACTTGTATATCAATACTGTCAGGGTTATATTTAAACTGTGGTGGGATTACATTTAAAAGCCCACTGAAGAGTTTAAACCTACACCCAATATTAAATGCCAGCTGATATCCCAAACCGGCACTGAATATCTGAGTATAATGACCACACTGACATTATCCAGACTATAGGAAAATGCAGTGCTATTATGTGAATAGCTTTCTGGATAACATAAGACAGCTGATTGCTGAATATCGCCACCATCTGGATAATGTGCCACTCTGCCCAAAATCTGCCACTGGAATCTGCCCAGAATCTGTCTAGCACCAGAGTGATCTGTAATAATTTTCAACAGCTTTATCCAGATAATGCTACTGAGAATTATTGACTGGCCTTGGTCAACACTACTTGTCTGGACAGCAACACTTGTTACCTGAATTTGTAGCTTTGAAAATTGTGCCTTTTGTTTATTTATTTATTTAGTTATTTTTACTAGAAAGGGTATTTCTCACACTAATAAATCTTAAAATGTATTTTCAACAGTCTTCAAGACAAAGATTGTTAATATCAATTCTCCCAATTAAAAAGTATGCCTTGGCATCAATTACTGAGCATTAAAAGAATCATTCACTCATTTCTTTTAAATACTCTATCAAATTTAATGATCTGACATTCTCCATGGAGCTCAAAAAGCGACCTATAGTGCGGTATCTAAAGACAAAGGCCAGTTTGATGAACTGTGTACTTCATTGCCATGCTTAGTCAGCCAGCTACTATGGAATCCCATTGGTGTTGTTCTGATGAAGGACAAATGGGCATTTACTGCCTATGGGAACGAACATTTTGATCAGATCTGCAATTCTTGTTGCCATGTCATTTGCACTTGGTTTGTTACTCATATGCACCAACGCCATAGAGGTACAGCTTTTACTGTAGTAATGAAATCACTTCCTTGACTGAGCAAAAACAGAACTATTCATTCATCCTTCTCATGTGAAGGACAGTTCAGAAGTCACGGTCTGACTGCTTCTTTTACTTCCATATATAAAGTGTCAGTGAATCTTGTGCCTTTTTTACAAATGCAGAAAGGCTGTATTCTACTTCAGTGGATTTAGAAGGGAGGAAGCATAATTTAACTTGTAAGGAGAGATAAATAATTTATTATGTAATCTGGAGCCAAAGAAAAAAAATGAAAGGCATATACTGGTTGTATTCTACACTGAAACTGTTCCAACTAATTCTCTAAGTCCAACCATATCAGCATAGAGTATCTTCTTCAACTTTTTAAAAGGAGAATAAAAAATATTGTGAAGGTAATAACAGTAAAATAATATGAAATATTGCTGAAATGTAATGGCTGAACTCTGGCATTTCCACAGGGTCAAATAGGAGTTCCTGTCTCATTTCAGTGGTAAATAAATGAAGAACTGCTGATGATGGAAGAGAGGGGAAGGAGGATGGAAATCAAATAAAAGGTTTGCAGTAAATGAGGTTTGAGAATTAATTTGGAGATGGAAAATCATATAAAGAAGTCAGGCAGGTTTTTAGAGTTGCTCAGATAATCTATCAACTCAATCGAAAAGCCTTGGGTAACATAATTTTTTTTCCAAGATTAGATAAATGGATTTATAAACCTGCTGTTATCCTCAGCTGATCCTGTCCAAACCAAGCTTCTTGACCATTTACAGAGCTAAGGAATAATAAATTAGGCCTCAAGCCTCGGGCTTTTAGGTGTCCTTTTCACATTATCATATATATTTTTTTATTTTACAGGACATGGTTGTACTCAGAGGTTCCCCCCTGGAACAGGCTACTACTTTCTCTATTCCAGCCTGTAAAACAACCCTCCTGCACTTCCCCTATAGGAAAAATCAGTTTGGTGGGAAAGTAGTATGGTGAGGAGGAGGGAACAAGAGATCAGCCATCTGTACAGTACAATGAGAGGGGGCCAGAGCTGGATGGAAGGAGGGGAGGTCTATGATATTTGTATTTATTAAAGCGGTACATTAAATGTGATAAACTATAAACTATTTGGACAAAGGGAGTAAATGGCAGTCGGATGTGAATTGGTGTTTATTGGCCTAGTACACAGCAGGTGGTAAGATCCTGAACTCTTGAAGAGAATGAAAAAAGGGGTGAGAAGGTGAATGAGAGGAAGAGATTCCTGTGCTATCTTGCATCTCCCAGAGTTTCACATTCATCTCTTGTTCACCCTCTTTCACCTCTGAAAGAAGACAGATAAATAAGAGAGGCCCATTCACCTAACTCCCAACCAGCTCAATAAAATTAAATCCAATATTTGTTTAAAAAAAAAAACCCCAATGCAAAACAACAACTTGCGTTGAGAACCTTAGTAATATTATTGCAAAAGTTAAATACAACAAAAGGGTAAAAATAAAACAAATGATACAAAATATGTATATATCAGAATAACATGTATTATTCTGTTATGCAACAGAAAGTTTAGCACAAAAAAGCAGGCCATTAGTTGTATTAGGAATTTTTTGAGAGCAATAAGGTATAGAAGGCACAGATATGTAGTGGATAGCTATCCTCAAGCATGCTGTTGCTTCATAGGCTTTTTTGAAGTTAGGACAGAAAGTGGTGAACTGGATAAGAAACTGGTTGACCGACAGGTGGCAGAGGGTGGTGGTAAATGGAATCCTCTCAGAGAAAAGGAAGGTGAGCAGTGGAGCTCCTCAGGGGTCAGTGCTGGGGCCTATTCTGTTTAATATATTTGTGGGAGATATTGCTGGAGGGTTGGAAGGAAAGATGTGCCTTTTTGCGGATGACACGAAAATAGTCAATAGAGTGGATACCCTGCAGGAAGTAGAAACGATGAGAAGGGATCTACGAATATTAGAAGAATGGTTGAGGGTCTGGCAGTTAAAATTTAATTGTTAGTAAATTAGGGTAATATTCTATAGCAAGAGCACTATCTCAACAATTGCCATCACTCAATGTACTCCAAACTGAAGTTTAAATCTATTTAATATTTATTAAACAACATATGTTCACAATCCTTCATAGTATCTATGATATTCACATCCACACACTAACCATCATTCAAACCATGTATACCTTATTTGCAAATACATTTACTTGTGCCCATCATATATAAATCAAAAAAACTGACTTTTTTCTCATATATAGTCCTTATACAGTCTTATATATCAAGATTTCACAAGGCAACAATTATTGAAGAAACAATGCAACAAGGCGACGGCCGTGGCCAGAAGGATGCTAGGCTGCATAGAGAGGGGCATAACCAGCAGAAGAAAGGAGATGTGTTGATGCCCCTCTACAAGTCGTTGGTGAGGCCTCACTTGGAGTATTGTGGTCAGTTTTGGAGGCCGTATCTTGCTAAAGATGTAAAAAGACTGGAAGCGGTGCAAAGAAAAGCTACAAAAATGGTATGAGATTTGCGTTGCAAACCGTACAAGAAGAGACTTGCTGACCTGAACATGTATTCCTTGGAGGAAAGGAGAAACAGGGGTGACATGATACAGATGTTCAAATATTTGAAAGGTATTAATCTGCAAATGAACCTTTTTCAGAGACGGGAAGGCAGTAGAACTAGAGGACATGAATTGAGGTTGAAGGGGAGCAGACTCAGGACTAATGTCAGGAAGTATTTTTTCACGGAGAGGGTGGTAGATATGTGGAATGCCCTCCTGCAGGAGGTGGTGGAGATGAAAACGGTAATTTATTTTTATTTATTTATTTGTTACATTTGTATCCCACATTTCCCCACCTATTTGCAGGCTCACTGTGGCTTACATAGTACCGTAAAGGCATTCGCCAATTCCGGTATGAACAAATACAGTAATGTTGTGGTAGAATAAGGTTCATGTGTACAGACACATTTGGGAATAGTAGAGAGGAAGAGAATCTAGAAAGGAAGAGTTATTATATGTCCATTACGAGCTTTGGTTTCGTTGTGTTGCAGGGTACAGGCATTTAAGTTGGGTCGGTAGGGTATGCCCTTTTGAACAGGTTAGTTTTTAATGATTTCCAGAAGTTTAGGTGATCATAAGTTATTTTCATGGCTTTTGGTAATGCGTGGGATAAACACAAAGGAATTGAGTTTAGAAGGAATGGTTCCATGGATTCTTAGAGGAGATTGGATGGCGACACCAGTAATTGGGGAAACAGAATGGGAGCTGGGCAGACTTCTACTGTCTGCGCCCTGATTGTGACTGAATAGATAGTGATGGGCTGGAGTGTAAATTTTAAGGGGCTTCGACGTTAACTTCAGAACTTAGTACAAGAACAGTACTGGACAGACTTCTATGGCCTGTGCCCTGAGAAAGGCATGGACAAATCAAACTCGGGTATACATATAAAGTAACACATACCATGTAAAATGAGTTTATCTTGTTGGGCAGACTGGATGGACCGTACAGATCTTTTTCTGTGACTGCCATCATTTACTATGTTACCACATTACTATGTAGGAAACCTCTTGCCCCTTTAGAGTGCATATCCAGATTTACCATTTCATTGGCCTTCTTATATTAAGGATCCTATAGGGTTTGAGTGTAGTAAACTAAATGGAAGTGGCAGACAAATTATTTTCTGTTTGCCAAATCTCTGACCTGCTCATTGGAGAGGGGAAAGGTAAAATCAACTGCTTTAAATCTGTCCAGGAATAGTTGTTGCCAATGAGACTGTTTATTTTGCACTCGTTCACAATGGATGTCTGCAACTGCTGCATCTGTTGTTTCTGCAAATTTATCTCCGCGTGTAGAAACAAAGCCTTTGATCATGTGCTGTTATCTTAACAGTACTGGATGGTCAGCAAGTAGGTATTGATCTCCATGGTAAGTGAAGAAATCAATATTCCTAGATATCAGCTGAGATAATTCTAGATGGTTGGGAGATGACTTTGAGGGAATAAACTTGCTATTATCATCTCTAGCTTAAGGCTGTTTACCCAGTTCAGGGCTGATATGTAAAATGTGGTACTCATTAGTACTGATTCAGGAATATGAGACTCATCTAGTTTCACTGATTCCCAAAGGTGATGGTATTCACTCTTCCTACATCATGTAGCTTTTTCCTCTGTCGGAGCTGTGGAAGTGCTTTATAGAATAGAATCCGCTGTCACAACAAGAATACACAAGTAAATTTAGATGTATCACGCATATCACCTGTTAAGTTGACACTTATCAAGCCCCTTACCAAGCTTTTATCCCTCTAGGAAAAAGGACTCATCCGCTTAGGGTCTAATAGTCAAGCTGGAAGTGATTAGCATTTTGCTAACCACTACTGGCATTAAATCCAGAAATTCAATGTTGGGTCATGGCCGGGCTCCAATAGCCGGGTACAGGGAGCTTGCTAAAACATAGCTGGTTAAGTGTGATATTCAGCATTTAACAGGCTATAAAGAACCTCATAAAGATTGGACTGTGTTTTATGCAGTCCTATTTATGCAGTTGTTTAACTGGTTAAGTTCTGAATATTTTTATTTATTTATTTTTGTTATATTTGTACCCCATGCTTTCCCACTCATGGCAGGCTCAATGTGGCTTACATGGGGTAATGGAAGGTTAAGTGACTTGCTGAGAGTCACAGGGAGCTGTCTGTGGGAACTGAGCTCAGTTTGTTGGTTCCCCAGTTCGTTGTGTTGCAGGGTACAGGCATTTAAGTTGGGTCGGTAGGGTATGCCCTTTTGAACAGGTTAGTTTTTAATGTCCACCACCCTAACCACTAGGCCACTCCTCCTCCTCCTCTGATAGGCACTTAACCAGCTAACTGCCACTCGAATACTCTCAAAATAGCCAATTTCAGCTTCAGTGCTAACTAGGCACCCCAGACAGGTGATTTAAATGGCCAGGATATTCTCCTGGCCATTTCAGTTGCTTTGAATATTGGGCCCTTAGTTTCCCTGCTGAAGATATGGTCCACTTCTACATACCAACAATTGCAATGACCATTCAAAGCTAACCACCTCATTTAGAAATGGGCACCCAGGGAAGGGGGAGGGCAGCACAAAACAAGTTTTCCCCTAGCTGTCAAGCCCTTAACTCTTTCACTGCTGTCTGCTACTCCCATTATTCAACATCAATGTCAGTGCTTTTCTAATCATTATAAATATATGTGATGTTTTGTTTCATACAATAATGTTTCTCAGCACTTATTGAGTTTGAATGTCTTGTCAGTTAAACAATGAAAGGCTGAGGGGAACCATTGTTAGGCTATACATAGGGCATCAGTGGGACTTAATCCAGCCCTGGACTTACCTGCTTTCTTATTCTGCAGTTCTGAATTTAAAAAGTTTTTTTGCAATCCGAAAGATGAACTCTTGTCCACATTGGCACATATTTTTTTCATTCAATCTGGTTAGCTGTTAAAATCAAGGACCACTGTCTCCTATCCTGCTCTGGTGTCACAGTATTATGGCTGCATTCTCTTGGATAGTTTACTTGCAGTCCTGGTATTGGTGTTTGATTTGTGGTCCTTTCATGAGATGGTGACTCCTGCTGGTATCATTTGCCAGATGTTCTCCATCACAGCTAGGGACATATACATAGCTTATTTATTGAGCTGGATGGTGCAATTACACTGGATGAATTCTTCATTCTGCTGTACTGCTGTACTTAACCATCTGCAAGTTTTTCCTTGTCTGACAGCACTGGCACTCAGGTCTACCTCCTTCAATTCATTCTCTTGTCTTAGCATTACTATTCAATATTGTGAGGCCTGCTTGTCATTCCTTCCCATGTCCTCCTCCCATCCTGTTTTTCTTCTTTTCTCTTAAGAACATAAGCATTGCCATACTGGCAAAGACTGAAGGTTCATCAAGCCCAATATCCTGCTTCAAACAGTACCAAATTCAGTTTGCAAGTACCTAGGAAGATCACAGAACAATATATTTTATGCTGCTTATCCTAGAAATAAGCAGTGGATTTTCCCAAGTCCATCTTAATAATGTCTTATGGACTTTTTCTTTTAGGAAGTTATCCAAACCTTTTTTAAACCCTGCTAAGCTAACTGCTTTTACCACATTCTCTGACAACAAATTACAGAATTTAATAACACATTGAGAGAAGAAGTATGTTCTCTGATTTGTCTTAAATTTGCTACTTTGTAGCTTCATTGTGTGCCACCTAGTCCTACTATTTTTGGAAAGAGTAAACGAGCGATTCACATTTACCCATTCCATTCCACTCATTATTTTATATACCTCTATCATATTTCCCCTCAGATGTCTTTTCTCTAAGCTGAAGAGCCCTAGCCACTTCAGATTTTCCTCATAGGGAAGTCGTCTCATCCCCTTTATCATTTTCATCACCCTTCTTTGTACCTTTTCCAATTACATGATATCTTTTTTGAGATGCAGTGACCAGAATTGCACACAGTTTTCAAGGTGCGATCGCATCATGGAGTGATACAAAGGCATTATAACATCCTCATTTTTGTTTTCCATTTCTTTCCTAATAATACCTAACATTCTACAATGAAACCTCGATTTTCGTTGACTTCAGATTTTGTCGGTTTCGGTTATCGACAATTTTTTTCGTGAAAATTTCATCTCGGTTTTCGTCGATCGCCTCGGATTTCGTCGGCGTGACCACGCAGCTAATCTTATGTTCTCACGTGTTGTTCTTCTGGGGCATTGTTTACGGTTGTGGGATCATACTGCTGCTGTTTTCGGATCCAAATTTTGTCGTTTTGCCACACTACTGCTGCTGCTGGTTGAGTGCCTGTATCAAAGTCCCTGTTAGGTTTTGGACCCAAAAATCACCCAGACAAAACTGTTGCAAGCCGTGTCTGCAACTTGTTCAATGATAATGTGTTGCCCCATTTTAGGCAAATCTTAAAGAGGCGACAGAAACAAACCTCTTTGGACACGTTTCTTGTGCTGCATGGGTCCACAGACTCTGAAGCTGGTCCTAGTGGCAAAAGAACAAGAAGGGAAGTGAACCCCCAGAAGCTGGTCCTAGTGGCAAAGGAACAAGAGGGGAAGTGACCCCCCAGAAGCTGGTCCTAGTGGCAAAGGAATAAGAGGGGAAGTGACCCCCCCCCCCCAGAAGCTGGTCCTAGTGGCAAAAGAACAAGAAAGGAAGTGACCCCCCCCCCCCCAGATAGTGTCCTTATGGAGGGGGATCCCCCTTCCAAACAATAATCTCTGCTCCTCTCTCTCCATCTTCCATACACCAAGAAGAGTCTTCAGAAAGGTAAATGCCATGTTAAATGTTCATTTATTCTATACACTAGTCTTTTTTATTCATTTAAAAGAAAAATTGCTTGTTGCCTCGGTTTTCGTCGGTTTAGGTTTTCGTCGATAGTTTTAGGACGAATTATCGATGAAAACCGAGGTTTCACTGTATTTGCTTTCTTCACTGCCGTTGCACACTGAACAGAGGGTTTCAACAAATCATCAACGATGACACCTAGATCCTTTTCCTGGTTGGTGACTACTAATGTGGAACCTGGTTCACATACCTATAATTCGGGTTCCTCTTTCCCACATGCATCACTTTGCATTTGCTCACATTAAACATCATCTGCCATTTAGATGCCAAGTCTCCCAGTCTTGTAAGGTCCTCTTGCAATTTTTCAAAATCCTCTTGGGATTTAATAAATGTGTGTCATCAACAAATGGAATTACCTCACTACTTATTCCCATATCTAGATCATTTATAAATATGTTAAAAAGCAGCGGTCCTATCATAGACCCCTGTGGAACCCCACTATCCACCCTTCTCCATTGAGAATACTGACCATTAAGTCCCTACTCTCTGTTTTCTTTCATTTAACCAGTTTTTAATCCACAATAGAACACTACCTCCTATCCCATGACATTCCAGTTTCCTCTGGAGTCTTTCATGAGGTACTTTGTCAAATGCCTTTTGAAAATCCAGATACACAATATCAACCGGCTTACCTTTACCCACATATGTGTTCACCCCTTCAAAAATGAAGTACAATGGTGAGGCAACCTTCCCCTTCACTAAATCTATGTTGGCTTTGTCTCATTAATCCATGCTCATGTATATGCTATGCAATTTTGTTCTTTATAATAGTCTCTACCATTTTGCCTAGCACCAATGTTAGGCTCACTGGTCTGCAATTTCCCGGATCACCTCTGTAACCCTTTTTGATAATCAACCTTACATTGGCCACCCTCCAATCTTCAGGTATCATGATTGATTTTAAAGATAAATTACATATTATTAACAATAGTTCTGCAAGTTCATTTTTTTCAATTCTATTAATACTCTGGGATGTATACCATCTGTCCAGGTGATTTGCTACTCTTCAGTTTGTCAAACTTCCCCATTATATCCTCCAGGTTTACAGAGATTTGATTCAGTTTCTCTGACTTGTCAGCATTGAATACCATTTCTGATACCAGTATCTCTGTAAGCATTGAATACCATTTCTGGTACCAGTATCTCTCCCACATTTACCTTGGTGAAGGCTGAAGCAAAGAATTCATTTAATCTTTCTGCTATGGCTTTGTCTTCCCTGCATGTCATTTTTACCCCTCAGTCATCCAACGGTCCAACGGATTCTTTTGCCGGCTTCTTGCTTTTTAATATACCTTAATATACCAAGAGGGGCATAATTGAACGAAAACGTCTATCTCCATGGGCGTTTATCTCCGAGAATGGGTCCGTGAAGGGACGGACCGAGCCGTATTTTCGAAAAAAAATAGACGTCCATGTTTTATTCGACAATTTGTGAGCTGGGCGTTTTTGTTTTTCAGTGATAATGGAAAATGAAAGCGCCCAGCTCAAAAACGAATAAATCCAAGGCATTTGTTCGTGGGAGGGGCCAGGAGTCATAGTGCACTGGTCCCCCTCACATGCCAGGACACCAACCGGGCACCCTAGGGGGCACTTTTACAAAAACAAAAAAAAAAAGGTAAAAGAGCTCCCAGGTGCATAGCACCCTTCCCTTATGTGTTGAGCCCCCCATATCCCCCTCAAAACCCACTGCCCACAAGTCTACACCATTACTATAGCCCTAAGGGGTGAGGGGGGGCACCTACATGTGTGGGTACAGTGGGTTTGGGGGGGGGTTGGACGACTAAGCATTAAGCAGCACAATTGTAACAGGTAGGGGGGGATGGACCTGGGTCCACCTGCCTGAAGTCCACTGCACCCCCTAACAACTGCTCCAGGGACCTGCATACTGCTGCCAGGGAGGTGGGTATGACATTTGAGGGTGAAAATAAAAAGTTGTGAAACATCATTTTTTGTGGTGGGAGGGGGTTAGTGACCACTGGGGGAGTCAGGGGAGGTCATCCCTGATTCCCTCTGGTGGTAATCTGGTCATTTAGGGCACTTTTTGGGGCCTTATTCGTGAAAAAACAGGGTCCAGGAAAAGTGCCCTAAATTCTAGCTACAAATGCATACTTTTTTTCCATTATCGGCGAAAGGCGCCCATCTCTGTTCAGGTGATAACCACGCCCCAGTCCCGCCTTCCCCACACCTCCGACATGCCCCCGTCAACTTTGTATGCTTCCGTGATGGAGTGCAGTTGCAAACGTCCAAGTTCGGCTTTCGATTATACCGCGTTAATCGTTTTTGGGAGATAAACGCCTATCTCCCGATTTAGGTCGCAATATAGGCGTTTTTGTCTTTCGATTATAAGCTGGCAAGTAATCTCAGAATTCAGATGTAGTTGCCTCATGAAAGTTAACCAGCTAGTGCTGAAAATTAGATGAATTAGCACCCTTACAAACAGGAACCTCACATAGGCACAACTCAATACCATGGTACAACGATGAAATGAAAAAACTAAAAACAGAATCCAGGAGACTCGAACAAGCATGGAAAAAAATAAAAGATGCACAAACACTCAGTGCATGGAAACATAATCAAAGAAAATACAAATATGCAACAAGACAAGCCAAAAGGCAATACTACAAAACCAAAACAGGGTCAAATTACAAAGAAACGAAAAAGCTATACCAAATCGTAAGCAAGCTACTAGACACTACCGTGGTCACCACAACCAACTCAGACATCCCACCTGCAGACAAACTTGCCAAATACTTCAATGAAAAAATTGTAAACTTTCAAAATACGATACCTCAGAGCACCACTGACATCAGAAATTTTGACTGTTTGGACCCAGTCCACGGCGAATACCCAACGGACAGATTCTGGACAAGCTTCCTTCCACTCACCGCGGAAGCAGTCAACCAAGCGATTAACAGGTTCGCCAAGACACATTGTAAGTTGGATATCTGCCCTAGTTACCTATTAAAATCCACTCCCCACCGCTTCACAGCAGACCTCACATCTCACTTAAACTACATGCTTCAACATGGTCTCTTCCCTAAGGAAAATGGCAACATTCTACTCACCCAATACCAAAAGATACCAAGAAAAAAACAAATGATATCACCAACTATCGCCCAGTAGCATCAATTCCACTGGTAGTCAAACTGACGGAAAGCATGGTAACTAAACAACTGACTACATAAACAAATTCACAATACTGCATGAATCATAATCAGGATTTCACTCCAACCACAGCACCGGAACTGTACTAATTACTCTCCTAGCCAAATTCAAACAAGTAATTACAACAGGCAAAAGCGTACTTCTCCTACAATTCGACATGTCTAGTACGTTTGACATGGTAAATCACAACATACTACTAAGCATACTAGAATAGTTCGAGATTGGTGGAAGTGTACTTAGCTGGATCAAGGGTTTCCTAACCAATAGAACATATCAAGTGAAATCAAATTCAAATATATCACCATGGAAAGCAGACTGTGGAGTACCTCAAGGATCACCACTATCACCACTCCTTTTCAACCTAATGATGACCCCAGTAGCCAAGTCCTTATCCAATCAAGGCCTTAACCCTTTCATATATGCTGACGATGTCACAATAGACATCCCTTACAAACATGACCTAACAGAAATCACCAGAGAAATCAAACTCAGGCTGAACATCATGAACTCATGGGCAAACGCATTTCAACTAAAACTAAACACAGTAAAAACACACAGTCTCATCTACACATCCCAATATAACACATACAAACCCACTAACATAACCACCCCAGACTACACCCTCCCTATCTCAGACAGCCTGAAAATTCTCGGAGTTATATTTGACCGAAACCTCACACTAGAGAGCCAAGTGAAAACGACAACGAAGAAAATGTTCTACTCAATGTGGAAACTCAAACGAGTGAAACCTTTTTTCCAGAGGGAAATATTTCGCAACTTGGTACAATCTATGGTACTAAGCCACCTGGACTACTACAATGGAATCTATGCGGGATGCAAAGAACAAATCATAAAGAAACTCCAAACTGCACACAACAACAGCCAGGCTTATATTTGGAAAAACAAGATGTGAAAGGGTCAAACCCCTAAGAGAAAAACTACACTGGCTCCCAATCAAAGAATGTATTACCCTGGTTCATAAAATCATCTATGGAGAAGCCCCGGGATAAATGACAGACCTTAAAGACCTACCAACCAGAAACACATCAAGATCAACACGAACATACCTAAATCTCAATCACCCAAGCTGCAAAGGTCTCTAATAAAATCAACCTATGCATCCAGCTTCTCCTTTCTAAGCATACAGCTATAGAACGCAATACCAAACGCCATGACAACAACACATGACCACCTGAACTTCCGGAAACTACTGAAAACTACCTTGTTCAAAAAGGCGTACCCCAACGAACCAACGTAAATGCCTTAACCCAGCAGCACTACAAAACCAAAGCTCACACTGGACATAACTCTTCCTCCTTACGACTCACAGAAGAACTAACTTTACCACAACCTCACTTTGTATTTGTTCAAACCGATATTGGTGATCGCCTCTATGATATTTTGTAAGCCACATTTAGCCTGCAAATAGGTGGGGAAATGTGGGATACAAATGTAACAAACAAACAAACAAATAAACAAATAAATAAAAATCAAGACTAGACAGCTAATAAGTAATGTGGTCTTGTATGTATTTATTGAAATTATGTTTGTTTGACTGTAACCCACTTTAGTTAAAATGGGATATAAATGTGGAAAGTAAAAATAAAGAAAATATAATTTCCACACCCTGACCTAACTCCTAAACACAACCATGCTCTTTTGAGCAGCTACCTCTAACATTTTTAAAAGTTGGGATTCAACGCCCAGCTGTTTTGAAATATACTCCCTCTGTATTTTTTTAAATGAATCTACCTGCTATATTTTAGTAAGGGTATGTCATTTCATCTGTCGTTTATAAGAACTTCATTTTTTCCTCTATTTTTTTCTTTCAGTATAGGAGCAATATCATTGGTAGCACATACTCTTTCAGAAAGAGTGCACCTTTTTTCTTCAGAAGAATGCATATTTTTTCAAACAGTGTGCCCATTTTTGTAAAGTTGTGCTCTTTCTAAAGGAGGGCACACTCTTTTCTATATAGTAATATAGTAACATATAGCGACGGCAGATTAAGACCTGAATGATCCATCCAGTTTGCCCAACACTCTCAATCATTCTCAATTCTAGATTAAATCAACAATGAATGTGATATTATATACTTTGATCATGGTCTTTTTTTGTTGTTTCTGGGACATAAACCATAGAAGTCCGCCCATCTCTGTCCTTATGTTCCAACCAATGGAGTTGCCATCAAAGCATATCCAAATTCATCTTGTCATTTGCAAGACACAGATCATAAAAGTCTGCCCAGCACTGTACTCACATTCTAAATTACTGAAGTTTCTGTCGAAGCTTTCTCCAGCCCATCCTAAACCGTATTACTATATGTGGGACTCATACCGTACAAGCCAGCCCAGCACCGGATTTGACTTCTACAACCAGAGTTGCCATCTAAGCACCACTTGACATGCAAACACATAACAAAACTTAAAGGGTTGCATTTTTAGACCATTCATTTTTTAATTAGAGATCCTCTGTGTTCATCCCATGCCATTTTGAATTCCACCACAGCGTTTTTCTCCACCTTCTCCCGGGGGAGGGCATTCCAGGCATCAACCACCCTCTCCGTAAAAAAGAATTTCCTGACATTACCACCCTGCAACCTCAATTCATGTCCTCTAGTTTAACCATTTTCCTTTCTCTGGAAAATATTTGTTTGTATATTAATACTTTTTCTGATAGTGTGCATGCTATTTGCACATGCACAATGGTACATGCATGTATACATTATTGAAAAACAGTGCACACCTATTGGAAAGAATGCACACACTTTCAAAAGTGGGCATGTTCTTTGGAAAAAAACACTCTTTCCCAAAAAGTGTACCCTATTAAAGAGACATGGATTTCTAGCCCTTTTTTCTGTCATTTTGGACATAAAACGACACAAAATGATGTGAGAAATATTTTTGACATTCCCCGTATCATTTCAAGCCAATGTGCATCCCTGTATTTTAGGGCTGCCATTTAAAACTTTGAAATTAGGGAGGAAATTCAAAAAGAAGGCTATCACTAAGACTTGTTTTGTGGATTTCATACTTTCAGAAGGTTTCCTGGTATTTTCCAAGAGAGGGATTTTAGGGTTGCAGTTTCCATTGTGAATTGATTTATATTGAGCTTTAATACTTGTATACATTATAGATGTTTTAATTAAAAAGTGCATTTTAAATGTACTTAATGGATCTTTTAACTTTTATAATTTATTTTATAAGCTTTCATTTTTATGAACTAGTATTAGTTAATAGATCTAAAAGTAGTTAATGGTTTATTTTTACTTCACACCAACTTTTAGTAAACAAAAAACAAATACTCTGGTATAGTAACAAACAATATATAAATAATTGTAATATTAGAGATCACAAATCATGAGAAAGAAATAGATGGATTAATTTTATTCTATTGGGGGATCATATATGTATACAATACAAATATATATTTCTCTAAAAATGCATTTTCTAATAGTTGAACTCCATGGTTAATTGTAGTTACTGTATGATGTTTATATTAAACAGATCTTGCAAGAAAGTTGTTTCTGAGTACAGTTTTACTGTGAATCTTGTCTGACTGGCACTCCATGCACATTTTCTTGAAATGACAGGGATCTTGACAGTTTGCTTAAGGCTACTATCTCACATATGTATCCTTTCTGCTTAACATGGCAAGTGGGATTTGTTCCATTGCAGGCATACTGGGTGTGTTATCTAGTAGCAGTTTCTTCTTTCCACTGGAACATACAATTGAAGGTGACTCAAGAGGTTACCAGGATGGGGAAGGGGTCAACACACAATGACTGTAAATAACCAAGGTGGAGAAGAACGATGATGTGCCATGTATAACCTCATGAGCAGAAAAGGAGTGGGAACAGAACCAGGCTCTTCAAAAACAGACCGAAGATGTCCAATATTTGAAGTATAATTTATTGAAAGAAGACTCTACAAGGTACCCTGTTTCGGCACTAGGAGTGCCTTCCTCAGGAGACTGGATACTTTGTCTTGAAAGGTTAGTGGACAAAGCATACAGGATAGAGTCTCTTATGAGTAACGTTTTGGTCTCTTTGACGAATAGTGGAACATATGGCTGCTACACGCTGCTGATTCGCTGTGGAAAAATTACTCATAAGAGACTCTATCCTGTACGCTATATATGTCCACTAACCTTTCAAGACAAATTATGCAGACTTCTGAGGAAGGCACCCCTAGTGCTGAAACAGGGTACCTTCATGATTGTAAATCACCAACTTCCTTCTTGCCATTTTTATTAAGAAGCTGTCTACCCATCTTACCTTTTCAGCTTACCCATGCACTGCCACTGACTGTAGAATGTACATGATGGGAAATGATGATTTCCTACTCAGAGTGAGTGCACATGCCTAGTAAATGTGACATTTAAAGAAAGGAGCAGGAACTTAAACAGGACACTGGGCATTTTTTCCTGCCAAGCTAAGAGTTTGGGAGTGATTTCAGTCTCTAAATTAGGGTTGGTATCATTTCAACTACTAAAAAAAAAATGTAAAATTAAAAAAAAAAAACTTTTTAAAATTTGTCTAACATGCCAGTTAAATCCATATTTATATAAATATGGTCATAAACAAATGGGTAAATATTCAAAAGATTTGTCCTGTTGGCTTTGAGAATTAATCAGACAAATTTTTACTTTTGAATTTTGCTAGAACTGGAGAGCACTGACTTTGGGTCTCTTTTATCAAGCTGCACTTGTGGTCCCCAGTGTGGTAATGCCGACAAAACCCATTCACTTTGAATGAGCTTTGGGCTTTGTCGGCGTTGACACACAGGAACCACTAGCACAGCTTGATAAGAAAGGCCCTTTCTGCATTATCTCATTAAATTTAACTGGTTAAAAGGATCATTTTGCATAAGGTCATCGAGAAAAAAAAAGGATGTCAAAGTCAGGATATTCAGTTTATACTGTATTATACTAAAGACTCACTGAGAGAATCTTTTATAAAGGCATGCTAGCATTTTTAGAGATGCCCATAGGAATATATGGTTGTGTCTAGCATTAGTGCATGCTTATTTTAGCACGTGCTAAAAACGCTAGCACACGTTTGTAAAAGGGACCCTGGATGAAGCATCATTTGTAAAATACATGTATTCAGTGGCATGTTTAGTGGAAACAGCCATTTTACAAAAAAAAAAAAAAAGAAATATACATTGAAAAAAATGTGATTCATCACTTGGGGCTTTATACATGTAAATACTGGCACTTCATTGTGTAGACAGCAGATTTTATAAACCTGAGCCCCCCCCCCCCCTTTGCAAAGCCGTGCTAGCAGCTGCCTTTGCGGTAATGCTGACACAGCCCATTCACTGGGCTGTGTCAGCATTGCCGCACGGCAGACGCTAGTGCAGCTTTGTGAAAGGGTGAATTTGCAAATGCTGGCATTCACATATGTGGAAGACAAAATATTATAAATCTGTACCTTTATCAGGAGCAAATTAAGGATGCAAATGCCAAAACTCAATCTTCTTTTCAACTTGAGGTGGTTTTGAACCCCATAGAGTTATCATGAGTCTAAGCTGAATCACTTCTTCAAAGCCAGGTCCAAAGAAGCAGGTACTGGGCAGTTCTGCCCTGCGATGGCAAAGGGAAGCAAGTGCTTCAGTAAAAATAGGCACTTGCTCCCTTTTGACATTCCAGGTCAGAGTTGTACATTCCAAGAAGCAGGTGTAAATGACAGCATTATTTTTGAAGCATATGTGCACTTCCAATGCAAAGCAGGAATAGAATACATGTATATTTTAAGGGGTAATTTTATAAGCTGCTGCCTAGTTTTAGGTGGCAAGAACAGGCATAAATGGCAATATTTAATCATTAATGCATAAAAGTGGGCACTTATACACTTAAATGGAATGCATTACCAAAAGACCTGAAAACCACAAACAACCACCTAAACTTCTGAAAAATCTAAAAACTCACCTAAAAACTCATATAAACACCAGACCATTGAAACACAACATCACTAAAACATGAAATGGACATAGCACAAATCCTTCCGATCCTCGATCCTCTAGAGTGGGTGAACCACACTAGCTCTATTTAATCATACTATCACCTTGTACTTGTTAACACTGGAGGCTGCAATCACCTCTCTGGAACCATGTAAGCTACATTGAGCCTACAAATAGGTGGGGAAAAGTGGGATACAAATGTAACTAATAAATTACCTCTGAGAAAATACCATCCAGCATAAAAATATATCCCTTGTTTTACTGTGGATATATACATGAGTAGAATTTGAGTGGAATATGGGCAGAGAGTCCATGTACATGTATAAATTATAAAAAATAAAATACTATAAATTATACATGCTCTTGCTACTACCTAGATATAGGCACTGTTAAGTGATTGTGTTTTACATCATGGTGCATTTTCAACTACTTGCATTAGTATTTCATGAAAAAAATAAGCTTCTACTATTCTTTGTAAAATTGGCTTAAGTTAAGAGTGTTTTGGCTGACTCCTTCAAAATAACAGGCCAAAACAGTGTCTCTGTCATGTAAAAGCATAAAGGAAACCAACAAGTTAAACCATTGCATCAATTTGACAGACACTCCTACAGTAAGGAATTTCAGCTTTATTTTCCATCTGTGCACTTTGCACTTCCCATAACTTTGAGTCTGATAAGATCCATGGCCTCGGAGGAGTGGAGCTAGGGTGGGGAGTGGAGCTAGGTTGGGGCAAGGCTAGCATGGGGCCCCATCAAATTGGTCTGCACAGGGCCCTGCACTTGCTAAGACCGGCCCTGCGTGTAGTAGTCTGCCTATCAGCGTGCACTAATCCCCAGCTGCAAAATATTTTTTATTTTTCAGCATGGGAGGCATGGCTATGGGCAGAGAGTAGATGTGCCCTCTGCTGGGGCCTGATGTCTCAGCTGCTGGGGCCTGGAGATCCTATGAGCTACACCAATGGTGCACCACTGCAGTGTGGGCTTGAGGGGACATGAATAGACCCAGACACTCCCAGGTCTACCTGTGGCTATATCTCTGCTAATAGGTACACTTCTTTATAGAATTGCCACCTTGAAGTGTTATTTTAGCACTAAAATTACAGAGTAACAGGTTCATACTCTGCTGGGTAATAATGGATAATGTTAATATGGTTCTTACAATGTTAGAAAACCATTCAGTTGTGTTGATGCTTATTTTTTTGACACTTTGATAGTAATTAAGTTATGGCTAACCCATGGGTAGATTTAGACAGGTTTAAATCTTCATGGGTTGACTTAAAATGAGTTTTGTGAATCAGGAGTGATTGGAGGAGAAGAAAATTGCAATCAGTTTTAAAATCTATTTATTTATTTGAGTTCAATGTGGCTTACAGTAAACAGTATAGGATACATAACAAAGAATAATGCATAAGAAAGCAATTTGTTGTAAGAATACAATTTTACAATACAGTATCATGAACATACTGGGATAACTATTGAAGTTTAACATTTAGAAAATCTATTATGAATGAGAAGTTGAACATGAAGCAAAGAGAAAGTTAATGGTAAATAGAGTAATAACCAATTCAGGTAATAATTTGTTGTTTGAGATATGGTTGTTCTTTGTGAAAGTTTGTTTAAATAGGAACGATTTATATTTTATAGCAAGGCAACCACTCTAGGTGGGGGCTGGCCACAAAAGGGCTGAAGGCCAATGAAGGGTTAAAAGATAGGGAAGACAGAGAGAAGGAGAAGTAAGAGTTAAAAGGGAAGGTGAGGAGGAGCAAGAGGATAAAAAGATTAAAGAATAGAAGATTTAGGGACATTGCATTTCAAAGACAGGGCAGAGTTAATAGATGAAAGAGAAGTGTCAAACTATGCTGGTTAAAGAAAGTTCATGAATGAGCAGGTATGGCTGCATGTTAGCGGATACCTGAGAGAAAGGAATATTGGGACGGTATTTGTCTCCTAACTTGATGCCTTGTGACATTGGATGCTGTAAGAAATGGTGTAGGCACATCCTTAAACAACAAAGAGTCCAATTCTCCTGTAAAAAACAACAGAAAAAACAACAAAACGGAAGAATAAAAAGAACCAGGCTCAAACACGGACCGTGTAGGGTCCTGTGCAAATAAATTTGGCTTTTCATATATTTTTTGAGCCTGGTTCTTTTTATTCTTCCTTTTTATTCTTCCGTTTTGTTGTTTTTTCTGTAGGCACATCCTTAAACAGGATATGCCAAGAGCACTACGTGTCCTAAGACTGACAGAACAAAACAGAGAGAGGGTGCTTAGATGGCAACACCTGTGATCCAATAGGAGAATGCAAATAATGAAGGCTGTGTACCCTAAGCAGGAATTTTGATAGCAGAAATGTATAAGGCTTGAGCTGAAGGTGTGCCGAATGCCCGATTTGATGTTGTATTTTGTATTTCCTTTATCACCCATTATTTCTTATTTATTGTACTGTAACTGTTTTATGCATTTATTGTATTACAACTGTTTATGTTATAAAAAATATCATGAAGAACTTTACTGTTTCAACTACTTTAGCATTATGTAGTCTACCAGTGAAAGAAAATACATTTTCTTAAAAACAGAAAGGAATTCTTAAGAAAAATAATTGTACAGCTAAAGTATGCTGATTGACAGATTATTGTAAAAAATAGGTCATAAGAACCTCAACGCTTATTTAAGTGCCTTTGTTTGCAGTGTACCAAATTAATTTCTACAATGCCTTGAGCCTTTTCTGGAAACATAATCCAGAATTTAGAGATAAATAAATAAATAAATTGTAACGGTGGAAGACATCTGACCACTTTTTTTTTACTTCTACCGCAAATAGTTCGGAAAATGTGGGATACAAATGTAACAAATAAATAAATAAATGATGGACCTTCCTGCTAAACCAAGATTTTAATTTGCAGGGTAATCTGCCTTCTATTAAGTATTATGGTAGAAACTCCTAAAAAGGCTAATATATTTGTACAATAAAGACATGTCATATAAATAAGTGTTTCTCTTTGTACCATTTTATGTTGTACAGTGCCTTGAGCCTTTTCTGGAAACATGATCTAAACCGTAGAACTAAATAATAAGTGGTAAAAGTGATCAGGAGGATGATGTTTTATGACTTTTTTGTCACTTCTACTGCCATGACAGACCTTCCTTCTAAAGCAAGATGTTAATGTGGGGGAGATGTGGCTCATTCTGGGGTGCTTTTACTAAGGTGCACTGAAAAATGGCCTGCGGTAGTGTAGATATGTGTTTTTGGCACACCTGCAAAAAAAATGCCTTTTAAAATTTTTGCCGAAAATGGACGTGTGGAAAAATGAAAATTACGGTGCGTCCATTTTGAGTTTGAGACCTTACCGCCAGCCATTGACCTAGCGGTAAAGTCTCACACGGTAACCGGGCGGTAATGACCTGCGTGCGTCCGATACGCGCATCCAAAAATAAAAATTATTTTTCAGACGTGCATATCAGACATGTACCAAAAATATAATTACCGCAAGAGCCACGTGGTAGCTGGGCAGTAACTCCATTTTGGCACACGGGCGCACGTAGAAGCTTATGCGACTTAGTAAAAGGGCCCCTCTATAATTATTAAGGATTGGGGTAGAAACTCCCAAAAGGGCTAACATACTTTGTATAATGCAAGCTATGGTGATTGATGGCACTATAAATAAGAAGGATACACATCTTCCATATTTTCTCCCAGTATACATTCAAAGTACAGAATGGATATTGTACATGGCTGAGTGTGCAGGGTAATAAATGCACCTGTCAACATAATGATCTTATATGTGTTTAGTTTTACAGTTTTAGAACATTGGAAAGTGCCCTAGGGCTTACTTATAATAGGCTATGTGTAGTTTATTGTGAGTTTTCTGAAAGTAAATTTGATTTTTATTTGATTGTGAGCCCTTCAGGGACAGAAAAAAACACCTATTGTACCTGATTGTATACCACTTCAATAGCTTTCAGGCTCACCGGTGATATATAAGAAATCAATCAAATAAATAAATAGATATTAATTGTATACTGTGGCCATGTAGTTCACAATAAATGATACATCTGTTTTGAATTAAGTGGTGCTAGTGTCTCAATGGGGGAAAGAGGAAAGCGTCACATTTAGCTAGAGAACTAGATGCTGGCTGAGTAGAGACAAGTTGATTTTGTCACTAGTTCAACTTGTTGTTTTGTTTTTTATGTGTATTCTTGTTACCAATCAGGGCTATTGCCTTACATGACTTTATATTAACAGTCTAGTTCTGTTCTGCTTTTGTCCATTGCATTTGTGCTTCTATAACCTTACCTTATCTAAAAGTATTGGAGCTCTAGGGCCATAGATGCAATGGGGCCAAATCAGACCTGGATAAATATGTCAGAGTTAATCTGGAGGAGGTACCTGCCCTATTACCAATAGAAAGATTACATTTTTTGCATCCTAAGGCAGGAATGGAAAATATTACTAGGCTGGTATGTTCATGGATATTTTAAATTGTGGGTGATTTCATGGTAAGTTTTGACATAAACCAAAAAGAAAATCATTTTCCAAATAAAAATGTGAGTATTTAAGAGTTTGTTTAAATAACGCTGCTTGACTTTGAGCAAATGATTGTGTGCATGAGCACATGCCTATGATTAACTAACAAGGCTGAATTAAAATTTAGTTTTAATGGATAGTCTAAGATGAAGCAATAGCAATTAAAACACAAGTAAATTAAATTTATTCAGTACAAGCGGCTGTATAAAGGAATTAAACTTGAGGGCATATCAATAAACTAAATAAACTAATGAGATTATTTATCTTATTTAATTAGGTCAATATTAATGTCACTGATGAAACCAGTATTCCTTTTATGTAAGCACCTGCAAGGTTTGATAACCTAGTGTTGATTTCTCAGCTACAGATGGTTGAAGCCTTCTAGTGTAATCTTGCTAAGTTTTCTTATGCAGGTAGTTGACATTTTACTTTCTTTCTGTCTTGATTTTTTACCATCCCCAGGAGCCTCTCTGTGAGGCAATTTTCACACTCTCCATAATGAGAGAGAGAGAGAGAGAGAGAGAGACCATAGGGTCAATATTCAAAAGCATTTATTCTTCCAGCAGCAGTGCCGACTGCACAAATTCTATAGAAAAGATTGTTGAAATTCTATAGACAAATGTAGCCACTTGATTCTTAGAATTGCCAAAAAAAAATGTATCTGCTTGGAAATAGGGAGTGGTTTGGCCTCAATGCCACATGCTGAGTGCCAATTCCATTATAGAATATGAGCACAAGTCAAAAGCGATGTATCTACATTTAGGTGTTACAACATAGGCCAGGTCTATGGCTGGCGTAAGTTTGCATTCCTAAGTGTGCCATGCAGCACATGTAATGTAGTAGTCTACAGGTTCTGCACATAAGTTGGCACTCCTGCTTATTTTCGAACGAGAAGGCTGGCCATCTTCCGACACAAATCAGGAGATGGCCGGCCATCTCCTAAACCCGGCCAAATCGGTATAATCGAAAGCCGATTTTGGCCGGCTCCAACTGCTTTCCGTTGCGGAGCCGGCCAAACTTCAAGGAGGAGTGCCGGCAGTGTACAGAAGGCGGGATGGGGGCGTGGTTATGAGATGGCCGGCTTCGCTTGATAATGGAAAAAAGAAAGCCGGCCCTGACAAGCCTTTGGTCGACTTTACTTGGTCCCTTTTTATTCACGACCAAGACTCAAAAAGGTGCCCCAACTGACCAGATGACCACCGGAGGGAATCGGGAATGACCTTCCCTTACTCCCCCAGTGTTCAGCAACCCCCTTCCACCTAAAAAAAACAAAACATTTTTTTGCCAGCCTCTATGCCAGCCTGAAATGTCATACCCAACTCCCTGGCAGCAGTATTCAGGTCCCTGAAGCAGTTTTTAGTGGGTGTAGTGCACTTCAGGCAGGTGGACCCAGGCCCATCCCCCCCCACCTGTTACACTTGTGGTGGTAAATGGGAGCCCACCAACCCCTCCCAAAACCCACTGCACCCACATGTAGGTGCCTCCCTTCATCCCTAAGGGCTATAGTAGTTGTGTACAGTTGTGGGGAGTGGGTTTTGGGGCGTTCAACATACAAGGTAAGGGAGGTATGCACCTGGGAGCAATTTTTGAAGTCCACTGCAGTTTCCCCTAGGGTGCCCGCTTGGTGTCCTGGCATGTGAGGGGGACCAGTGCACTACAAATGTTGGCTTCTCCCCCAACCAAATGCCTTGGATTTGGACGGGTTTGAGATGGCCGCCATTAGTTTCCATTATCGCTGAAAACCAATGCCGGCCATCTCTAAAGCCGGCCCAAATGTTGAGATTTGGCCGGCTCCGACCGTATTATCAAAACGAAAGATGGCCTGCCATCTTGTTTTGATAATATGGTCGGGACGCCGCTTTATGGGACCGGCCTTGAAGATGGCCACCCTTATAGATGGCCGGCCCTGTTCGATTATGCCCCTCACTATGTCAACGGTCAACCCATGTTACACTCACATTTATGCCCCCTCGTATTTACAATGATCTCAAAGGGCCCAATACTCAAAACAATTTAAATGGCCAAGAGAGGCCCCTAGCCATTTAAATCATTTATCCATGGCTAACTGGGCATTTCAGCAGCAATTAACTGGTTAGTGCTGCTGAAAATTCCTGGTTAGTGTTAAAGTCTAAACCGGCTATTTTGAGTGCAGTCCAGGATTGGAGTCGGCACTTAGCAAGTTAAAATGTCTATAGGCTCTTTTTACTAACCACGGTAAAAAATGGCTTGCGATAGTGTAGGTGCAGGTTTTGGGCACATGCAGAAATATTTTTCAGCACACGTACCAAAAATTCCTTTTTAAAAAGTTTTGACGAAAATGGATGTGCGGCAAAATCAAAATTGCCACGCGTCCATTTTGGGTGTCTGAGCCATAGAGCTAGTAGTTAGGAATCTGCAAGGTAATGACCTACACTTCTAGGGAAGTGGAGGTTAAGATATGTTCTTGCTTCTTCAGATGTGTTTCTCGTTGGTAAGTCGACCAATTCAGTCATGTATCCCGGAGCTAGATCATTGATTATTTTATGAACCATGGTACATATTTTGAAAGTGATACATTCCCTGATTAGTAGCCAGTGTAGTTTTTCTAGCAGGGGTCTTGCGCTAAAGATACAATCAATCTCACCTGGCATTTACCAAGGATGTCAGTGGTAATGTGTCAGGGCAGGAGCAATCCCCTTTGCTCAAAGTACATAAGTATTGTCACACTGGGACAGACCTGTTTCCAACATTCCAGGTCACAAATACCTGGCAAGATCCTGAAAAAGTTCAATACATTTTATTCTACTTGTCCCAGAAATAGCAATGGATTTTCCCCAAGTCAATTTATTAATGGTCTATGGACTTTTCCTTTAGGAAGTCGTCCAGACCTTTTTAAAACCCCGCTAAGCTAACTGCCTTTACCACATTCTCTGGAAATGAATTCCAGAGTTTAATTACACGTTGAGTGAACAAATATTTTCTCCGATTTGTATTAAATTTACTATTTTGTAGCTTCATCGCATGCCCCCTAGTCCTAGTATTTTTCAAAAGAGTAAACAAGTGATTCACGTCTACCCGTTCCACTCCACTCAATATTTTATAGACCTCTATCATATCTCCCCTCAGCCATCTTTTCTCCAAGCTAAAGAGCCTTTCCTCATAGTGATAGGAATACCAGGAACTGGAGCCTTGGAAGCAGGAGACACTAAAGAAAAAATAGGTGTAAACTGGAATGTAATACCCAGACTCTGAATGGGTAGCTTTGAGAATCATGTCCATTTCAAAGACTTTCAGATTGTACAGAACTGGGCTATTCCCATCCCACAGATAAATAACCCAGCATGAGCTTTTTTCTTGCAGAATAGGCAAATGAAGTTCACCTGTGTCACTTCTGTAAGAATCTCTAGAATGTGCCAGGAACCTCAATGTGCCAAATTATCCAGTTCCACAAAGGAGACTTTTTGGCCAATCCTGTTTCTGAATTTATAACCCAAAACAGTGTGGGATTTATAATCCCTGCTTCTACCTATCGAAATCCATACTGAGGTTCTACAAAGCTTCAGCATGGTGATTTGTGTAAAAATGATGATTGATCTCTGGATAAAAGTAGCAGTTTCTACTTTGAAAAGTGATTTTTGGAATCTCCGAAGTAGTCTGTGGTGCTGAAACATGGCACTGTGTTGGAGTATCTGAATATGGTATATTTGAATATCTGGATGGCTTAAAACTTTGGAAGATCTTTGATGATTCCTTATTTGGCCTAATGGACAGTGTTTGGTTGAAGAGCACTGTACGTTGAGAAGATAGGGTTTTTAAAAATGTTTTATATTTTTTATTGTTGCCACTTTATGGAGGATTTCCACATGCAGTGATTGGACTTTGCAAGATACAGTTTAGCTTTGTGCCTACATAGGTTTTCAAGTAGGGATGGGCATTTGTTTGCAATAATATGTGACATGACAGATCTATGTAATTGCATGTCATTATCAATGAGCAGAAAAACATAAAAAATCATGTTTTATTGTTTTCTGATAATAGTGCACACATGTTTGAAAGAGTTTGCACTATTTGCAAAGGGTGTGACCATTGTGCATGTGCAAATCATGCTGAAAAAGCAGTGCAAAAAATTATGCATTGAGCGCTATTCTATAAAGGGTACCCACACTTTATAGAATAGTGACTGCACTGTGTAATTAAACTCTGGAATTCATTGCCACCTGGATTGGCCACTGATGGAAACAGGATACTGGTCTTGAAGGACTTTCTGTCTGTCCCAGTATTTTCATGAGGTTCTGCAAAGGGGGCAGGGCATGGGAGGGTCAGGGGCATTCCCTTGAAATGCACGCAGTTATAGAATTCAGAGGATCTGCATCCAACTGCCGTGAGACCACTTACCACTTCCTAAACAGGAGGCACTAAGGGCTGCATTCAGTAAATGGCACTGAAAAATAGGCACTGGGAAAAATCAGCATTTAGTGTTATTCTATAAAGAGCAACCTTATAGAATAGTGCCTAATGGGGATTCCCATGCCTAGTTTGAGGCATGAGGACTTACACCAACTAAAGCCTGGTATAAAACCTGCTGTGCAGGTTGGGCACAGACCCTGAAATTTTATAATACTACACACATCTTTTGAGAGCGCCCCTGACCCGTCCGTGCCCCTCCCATGCCCATGCCCCTTTTTGGGTTGTGCGCTATTGGATTTGGGTGCCCAAGCTTATAGAATAGTATGCAGCCTGATATGTACATAACCTCTAATTGGTCCAAGTTATCAATAATTAATTATTAGCATCCAATTATTGATGTTAATAGGCTCATTAATCAATTAGGCTGTGCATGCCTCTCAGAATCATGCCCAAATTCAAGCATTAAGAATTGGGTGTCCTTTATAGAATCCAGAGGCAAGTGCTTCCATGTTAACTCCAAGCACAGTACCACAAGCTGTCTACAAAATGAATGTGGTGCTTATAACAGCAAATGTTGGGAAAACCCCCAGTGGTTGCTGCATTAAATTTGAAGCTATTACACACAAAAAAAGTCCTATATTAAGCCATGGTAACTGCAAATTTTACAACTGTTAAAAAGTCCCTTCTTTTGCATTTTCTAACAAAAACCTACAAGACCAGCCTGCATTAAACCTTTTTTCATATTTTATGTCAAACACAGGCTACCAAATATGCTAAATAACATATCATTGTAGCTACAGGAAGTTTTGACAACTTCACCCTGTTTTATCAGCTCTCAGATCTCATTCTCTAATGTTTAACAGCTTTTTTAGAATTATCTTTTCCAGACTGTAGTAGACAATCTCCAATCTTTTTTCAGTAGTGTTTTATGTGTGTCTGTTTTTAGCTTTAATGACAGAAAAAAAAACCCCAATAACTTGTGATGAGAAATACCAACAGCAGGAATAATAGATCAGCCTTTCTAAAATGAAAAATGTTGCAATTTGTTCCACAGTAATGGACAGCAATGTAAGATCTGATTATGACAGTGGCACTGCAGATTGAATTAGTGACAGATTAATGAAGAGAAGAAGAAATGCATTGTGGGAGTCACAAACCCATGACAGCTATGCCTGCCCTTTCTGGGAGAATTTCACAAATAAAGACTTCCTGAGAGACAGGGATAAGGCTCTGATTAAGACAACATCACATTTTCCCTCGCTATAGACCACTTTTAATAATGATAATGCCTTCTCCCATGGCAATCTAACTTGCTAAAGCTATTCATAATATTGAGCTAGTAAAGCAAACTCAACCAATCAATGCAGCTACTCATAGAATATTACATTTTCTACTTTCCGTATCAATCCTAATTATGGTTTCACCCAGTGTTATCATATATTATTTTAACAGAAGAGGAATTTTTAAGCTGATTGTGTGGATGTGCATGTGAGATTTGTACTATATCATCAAATTTCAAGAACTCTTCAGCTGTTGATAGACACAGTGTGAATCTTTAAAGTTTGCACAGCTGTTATTTATCCATCAGAATGAAACAGTTCCTGCATTATACCATAAGAATCTTGACTCATTAACATAAATAAAAAAAAAATAAAACACAACATCAACAATCATGCCTAATGTGTATACACAGAAATAATGTTAACAGCATCTGGTAGTCAACAGGAGACGACTATAGGACTTGTATGAATGAGTAAGAAGCAGGAGTGATTTCCTCTCTGTGGGAAGAGTTTACCTCCACTGGCTTTCCCTGCTTTACTTTTCTAGGGCTGCAAGGATCAGGTTTGATCTGAACCCTGAAGAGCTCTAATAATTGAGAAATGTTTAGAAAATATCTTTTCTGTTCCTTTAAAAACAAACAAACAAAAATTCCCCTGCATTAACTGCAGGATCATTCATGTGCATATAAAACTCCCCTGGGAAATACTGAAGTGCCATCAAAAGAAACGACATTTGGATTCCAATAGTGAATAAATCAGCTATGAACATTAGAATAGAATTGATATCATTTATTTGGACATCGTGATTGTGATTAATTTTTCTTCTGATTTTTTATCTCACTATTTGCTGGGATATTTTTATAATTAACAAAAATGTAAATTTAATTTAATTTCTCAGTTATTTCTTTGATGATTTTGCAGAATGATATATTTTCTAGGTAGAGTAGGATAGACCTGACAAGCAGACAAGTTAAACAAATACTTCTGTGTTCATGGAAGAAAATCCTGGAGAAGGACCACGGTTGGCTGACAAAGGTGCATATGAGAATAGAGTAGATATCACACCATTAACAGAAGAAAGGGTTTATGAACAACTTGAAAAACCTAAGGTAGACAAAACCATTGGCTCCATCCTTGAATACTGAGGGAGCTCAGGGAGTGTGATGATTCTGCTAGATAGGCAGGGGAATGTTTGGGACTCACTTCTGATTGGCCTGTCAGGGGTTGAGCTGACGTCTGAAGCAACGTCAGAAGCCTGATCTATCTATTTAAGCTTACCTCTCCCTACAGGCCATGCTTTAGCGTTTGATTCCTGTCAGCTTAAGCCTGTTCCCCTTTCTCTCAGTCTGTGCTGTTGCACATTGTGTGTTTGGTGGACTTTGTCTACTCTCCTCCTAGCTTGTAGCTTCTGTTTGCTGGGTGTTCCCAGCATGAGCTTGATTGTTTCACTCCCCTGCACCTGAGTCTGTTCCCTGCTTGCTGCTGTAGTGTGGTCTGTGGAAAGCTTGTCCCTTGTTTTGTTCCAGTTTGTTTGTTTAGTTTTTCTTTCCTCAGTGTAACCCTTTATGTGCTGAATTTAGTATTTGCCTTCTGTAGTCCTGGGGGGAGGGTTATCATCATCCTCTTGTTCTGCCTGCTGCTGCTGCTGTTGTTGTTGTGTGTCATAAGGTAGGGGCTGTCTTCATTGCAGTGTGAAGTTGTGCAGCATGCATCAGACCATGTATATATTGGCAAACGTTTCTGGGCTGTAGAGGAGCACCCCTCTGGAATGGTCCAGACCTCTGAATCTGTTTTTCAGCTGGCCAAAGGTGTGCTCAATGATGGTGAGGGAGTTTTTGTGGCTCTTGTTATATTCCTTCTCTGCCTCATTTGGGGGTGTGTGTGTGAAAAATGGGAGTCATTAACCAAGTTCACTGGGGGTAGCCTCTGACACCTAGGGGGTGAGCAGGATTAATAGATATGGGTGTGTATTTGTATGTAGACCTTGTGGAGTGCAGGTCATAGGTGTGGGTTCTGGTGGTATCGAGGGAGGTAATGTGGTGATGTAAGGAGGAGTGGGTTGGGAAGCCCAGTACTGCTTGCCTAGGAGCCAGCTGCCGATAATCTCCCCTCGGTCGAACTTGTGGTAGATTCCTAAATGCTCGAGGATATATGCATTATGAGTGTACCCCAGGTACTCAGCACAAGTCCACAATCTCCCTCTGGGGATCACATATGACCTGCATGTTCATGGAGTGATATGATTTTCTGTTCCTATAGGTCTCCTCGTGTGCCTAGGGAGTCTGAATGCGACGTAAGTGCAGTCGATGACACCAATGACTGAGGGAAAGCGGTCTGTGGCATAGAACTGAGCCATGTTATTCTTGAGGACCTGGGAAGTAGTGGGGTTGATAATATACTGTGAAGTGTGGATGAAGAAGGCATCCAGGAACTGAACAAGTCAGTTGGAGATGGTGGGCTGGGTGAGGCAAGATAGGTGAGGGAGGCAGTGACCTTAAGGTAGACTGGCATTAGATTATTCCTGTGTCTTGACCTGGAGGAGGGTTTGTAGATGATCACAGAGGTGCTGTATGGAAGCCCTATCAATGTGGTACCTAGTAAGCCATTTCTGGTCAGTGAGATCCATGAAGTGGGTCCTGGGCCTAAATACTCTGGGATCATGGTATCTCCTCCTGGGCTACTCTCATCCACATCCAAGAAGCGTTAGCCAAAAAGGCATTGAGCACATCCATGACTGATGTTCAGGTGTCTCACTGACACAGGTGCAATCCACTAAACCCATTAACACCACTGTGCACTCCTCCACCAACTGCACCCAGCACCAGCACCCACTCTCCCAGCACCAGCAAACAGTCCTTACACAAACAGCAGCAACACACAGCACAATGACAAATTGGGAGTGGACAAACAGAGCACCAATGATAGATAGAAGACAAGCAGGTAGGGTGATTGAATGGGAGGTGTGTGTGTGTGTGTGGGGGGGGGGGGGTTGGGGACAGTGATGGTTTTGTGGGGGAAGGGGTGAGATACAGAACAAGGGATGGGTGTGGCTATGGGACTGGCAGGTGTGGGCAAGGACTTTAAAGAGGGCTGTTATGAAGAATATAATTTTTTTTTGCCACGGTTTATGGCTGCACTCCGTCAGGTGCACTGTGAGCTCAGGCAAACAGAGAGGGAATGGAGGCAGACAGAATATGATGAAGCTAAATGTAGTTATATAGTGAAGTTGAAGGAATATACTTTATGCAATATGAAAAACAGTTTTTGCAGAAGAAGAAGACTGGTGACTCTCTGAATTATCAAAGGGACCTTTTTTCAATTGTTCACTCCTTGTCTCAGGAACATAAATCATTGGAGAATCACTGTCCATTTACTCATGAAAAGTTTAGGGTGGGTTTTTTTAGAAGAAAATTTGTCAAATAATTGAACAGATTGTTGGTGATCCTGCAGAAATCCAGGCCAAAGTATCAGGCTGCCTGCCTGTCTGACATTGCTGCCTGGCTGTCTCACCGCCATCTGAAACTAAACATGACCAAGACTGAGCTTCTTATCTTTCCCCCTAAACCAACCTCTCCTCTTCCCTCATTCTCTATTTCTGTGGATAACACTCTCATCCTCCCTGTCTCATCAGCTCGTAACCTTGGGGTCATCTTCAACTCCTCTCTCTCCTTCTCTGCACACATTCAGCAGACTGCTAAAACCTGTCATTTCTTTCTCTATAATATCACCAAAATTCTCCCTTTCCTTTCTGAGCACATTACCGGAACCCTTATCCACACTCTTATCACCTCTCGCTTAGACTATTGCAACTTGCTTATCACAGGTCTCCCACTTAGTCATCTCTCTCCTCTTCAATCTGTTCAAAATTCTGCTACATGGCTTATATTCTGCCAGTGTCACTATGCTCATATTAGCCCTCTCCTTAAGACACTTCACTGGCTCCCTATCCGTTTCCGCATACAGTTCAAACTCCTCTTATTGACTTATAAGTAAATTCACTCTGCAGCTCCTCAGTACCTCTCCACTCTCATCTCTCCCTACACTTCTCCCCATGAACTGCGTTCACTGGGTAAATCTCTCTTATCTGCACCCTTATCCTCCACCGCTAACTCCAGACTCTGTTCCTTTCATCTTGCTGCAGCATATGCCTGGAATAGACTTCCTGAGCCGGTACGTCAAGCTCCATCTGTGGCCGTCTCCAAATCTACTACTACTACTACTACTACTTGACATTTCTAAAGCTCTACTAGGGTTACGCAGCGCTGTACAATTTAACATAGAAGGACAGTCCCTGCTCAAGGAGTTTACAATCTAAAGGACAAATGTACAGTCAGTCAAATAGGGTCAGTCAAATTGGGGCAGTCTAGATTTCCTGAAATCTAGGTTAAAAGCCCACCTTTTTGATGCTGCTTTTAACTCCTAACCCTTACTCACTTGTTCAGTACCCTTATTTTATCATCCCCACCTTAGTAATTCCCTTATCTCTTATTTGTCCTGTTTGTCTGCCCTAATTAGATTGTAAGCTCTCTCAAGCAGGGACTGTCTCTTCATTTCAAGTGTACGGCACTGTGTACTTCTAGTAGTGCTATAGAAAAGCTAAGTAGTAGTAGTACTGTGAATGAGCCCACATGCAAATGGGACTCATTTGAGGAAGTGCGTGCAGCAGAAATTATTTCCCATTTAGAAGTCTGCTGACCTACGGCTTTGATGGAGGTTGTCTTTAGTCCTGTGCTGTTGAGGCAGAGGGGAGATTTTCTTGTTTCTGCTTTGGTTGTAATGCTTAATACATTTTTGAGAGAAGGTTTTTCTTTCCCTGTGGAGTTAAAAATGGCCACCGATAGGCCTGTAATAAAGAATATGTCCCTTGGATTTACAGATCTTACCAATTTTCGCTCAATTCATCCTTATCAGTGTTTGCAAAAGTTTTAGAGAAGGCAGTATATGTGCAATCGAATGAGTATTTGTCCAAATTGCAATAATTGACCAACACCAATATGATGTCCACAAGACATCTGTTTGCATCTGTTGTGGATGAATTGTGTTGTGGTCTTGACAAGCATTTGGATTATTTAGTGATCTACCTTGATATATTTGTAGCATTTGACACTATGGGCCATCATATTTTATTGCTTCGATTAAGGGAACGTGGCCTTGCAGGAGTCTTGCTGAGATGGTTTCAAGCTTTTTTGATGAATAGAGCACATCAAGTGTATGTTGAAGATGCAGTGTCAAAAATTAATATGCTGAGAACTTGTACAGCACTGCGTAACCCTAGTAGCGCTATAGAAATGCTAAGTAGTAGTAGTAACTGGGGTTTCCCAGGGCTCGGCATTTTTCGCTGTATTGTTTGATTTGTATTTACGACCTTTGTGTTTACTACTGAGAAATTATGGTGTGTCCTACAGAATCTATATGGATGATAGCTGGTTTCTCTAGGTGAGCTACCTGATAATCTCTTTAAAATTTTACTGCTTATTGCTTAATAATTTTAATTTAGCACTGTGAAACCTCTCTTTCTCTCTCTCTCTCTCTCCTTCTTTCTTCCTGTTCCTGCCAAACTCTGATAGAGAGGAACTGCTATAATTATTGGGAATATTTAGACTTAGTGATAAGGAAAGTTAGCAATATCAGTTTTTAAAAGTTAAATCAAGTGAAAATTCTTGCTCAAACTGGACCATTTGGGTCCATTCAACTAGAGCATTCCCTTGATAACAGCATTCAGCTGACACTTTGGGAGTTAAGCACCCCCACAGCTGGAGGCAGGGTTGGCCTCAAACTTAAGGAATACCACTTATATCTAACTTGCAGGTGCTGGAATCTGAACCAAAATCTCCTGCAAAGGAAAGGTTTAATTCTGACCTATAAATCCCCACACTTCTCAACTAGCTGGTTTCTCTAGGTGAGCTACCTGATAATCTCTTTAAAATTTTACTGCTTATTGCTTAATAATTTTAATTTAGCACTGTGAAACCTCTCTCTCTCTCTCTCTCTCTCTTTCTTTCTTCCTGTTCCTGCCAAACTCTGATAGAGAGGAACTGCTATAATTATTGGGAATATTTAGACTTAGTGATAAGGAAAGTTAGCAATATCAGTTTTTAAAAGTTAAATCAAGTGAAAATTCTTGCTCAAACTGGACCATTTGGGTCCATTCAACTAGAGCATTCCCTTGATAACAGCATTCAGCTGACACTTTGGGAGTTAAGCACCCCCACAGCTGGAGGCAGGGTTGGCCTCAAACTTAAGGAATACCACTTATATCTAACTTGCAGGTGCTGGAATCTGAACCAAAATCTCCTGCAAAGGAAAGGTTTAATTCTGACCTATAAATCCCCACACTTCTCAACTAGCTGGTTTCTCTAGGTGAGCTACCTGATAATCTCTTTAAAATTTTACTGCTTATTGCTTAATAATTTTAATTTAGCACTGTGAAACCTCTCTCTCTCTCTCTCTCTCTCTCTTTCTTTCTTCCTGTTCCTGCCAAACTCTGATAGAGAGGAACTGCTATAATTATTGGGAATATTTAGACTTAGTGATAAGGAAAGTTAGCAATATCAGTTTTTAAAAGTTAAATCAAGTGAAAATTCTTGCTCAAACTGGACCATTTGGGTCCATTCAACTAGAGCATTCCCTTGATAACAGCATTCAGCTGACACTTTGGGAGTTAAGCACCCCCACAGCTGGAGGCAGGGTTGGCCTCAAACTTAAGGAATACCACTTATATCTAACTTGCAGGTGCTGGAATCTGAACCAAAATCTCCTGCAAAGGAAAGGTTTAATTCTGACCTATAAATCCCCACACTTCTCAACTAGCTGGTTTCTCTAGGTGAGCTACCTGATAATCTCTTTAAAATTTTACTGCTTATTGCTTAATAATTTTAATTTAGCACTGTGAAACCTCTCTCTCTCTCTCTCTCTCTCTTTCTTTCTTCCTGTTCCTGCCAAACTCTGATAGAGAGGAACTGCTATAATTATTGGGAATATTTAGACTTAGTGATAAGGAAAGTTAGCAATATCAGTTTTTAAAAGTTAAATCAAGTGAAAATTCTTGCTCAAACTGGACCATTTGGGTCCATTCAACTAGAGCATTCCCTTGATAACAGCATTCAGCTGACACTTTGGGAGTTAAGCACCCCCACAGCTGGAGGCAGGGTTGGCCTCAAACTTAAGGAATACCACTTATATCTAACTTGCAGGTGCTGGAATCTGAACCAAAATCTCCTGCAAAGGAAAGGTTTAATTCTGACCTATAAATCCCCACACTTCTCAACTAGCTGGTTTCTCTAGGTGAGCTACCTGATAATCTCTTTAAAATTTTACTGCTTATTGCTTAATAATTTTAATTTAGCACTGTGAAACCTCTCTCCTCTCTCTCTCTCTCTCTTCTTTCTTCCTGTTCCTGCCAAACTCTGATAGAGAGGAACTGCTATAATTATTGGGAATATTTAGACTTAGTGATAAGGAAAGTTAGCAATATCAGTTTTTAAAAGTTAAATCAAGTGAAAATTCTTGCTCAAACTGGACCATTTGGGTCCATTCAACTAGAGCATTCCCTTGATAACAGCATTCAGCTGACACTTTGGGAGTTAAGCACCCCCACAGCTGGAGGCAGGGTTGGCCTCAAACTTAAGGAATACCACTTATATCTAACTTGCAGGTGCTGGAATCTGAACCAAAATCTCCTGCAAAGGAAAGGTTTAATTCTGACCTATAAATCCCCACACTTCTCAACTAGCTGGTTTCTCTAGGTGAGCTACCTGATAATCTCTTTAAAATTTTACTGCTTATTGCTTAATAATTTTAATTTAGCACTGTGAAACCTCTCTCTCTCTCTCTCTCTCTTTCTTTCTTCCTGTTCCTGCCAAACTCTGATAGAGAGGAACTGCTATAATTATTGGGAATATTTAGACTTAGTGATAAGGAAAGTTAGCAATATCAGTTTTTAAAAGTTAAATCAAGTGAAAATTCTTGCTCAAACTGGACCATTTGGGTCCATTCAACTAGAGCATTCCCTTGATAACAGCATTCAGCTGACACTTTGGGAGTTAAGCACCCCCACAGCTGGAGGCAGGGTTGGCCTCAAACTTAAGGAATACCACTTATATCTAACTTGCAGGTGCTGGAATCTGAACCAAAATCTCCTGCAAAGGAAAGGTTTAATTCTGACCTATAAATCCCCACACTTCTCAACTAGCTGGTTTCTCTAGGTGAGCTACCTGATAATCTCTTTAAAATTTTACTGCTTATTGCTTAATAATTTTAATTTAGCACTGTGAAACCTCTCTTCTCTCTCTCTCTCTCTCTCTTCTTTCTTCCTGTTCCTGCCAAACTCTGATAGAGAGGAACTGCTATAATTATTGGGAATATTTAGACTTAGTGATAAGGAAAGTTAGCAATATCAGTTTTTAAAAGTTAAATCAAGTGAAAATTCTTGCTCAAACTGGACCATTTGGGTCCATTCAACTAGAGCATTCCCTTGATAACAGCATTCAGCTGACACTTTGGGAGTTATAATCCACCCCACAACCCACCCACCCCAGGGTTTGCCACTCATTTATAGACAAACCAGTCCTCATTAACTTTCCCCAATCATACACAGCCAGTCTTGCAGGCTACTACTCCAACATAGTACACCTGTTCATACCCATTTCAACCAATCAGGATGACTTTTATTCTCTGCAATAATTGTGATGCTTTAGTTTCAAGGCCAATCATCTGGAGACTTAAAGCTTGTCCTATCTGTCTTCAGCTATCTACTTTAAAACAAGAGCTCTGTAAAGTAATGCAAGAATTAGATGCAATTAAAGCAACTTATAGGACTGTGCAGAATCATAACTTCTCACCACTGCCTCAAAGAATAAAACCACATAACAGATGGTTCACAGTAGGCTCGGGCAGACTTCATCATGTGACACAGAAGCATCCGCCCGCACAAGTGTTGCCACTACAAAATTCTTTTGCTCCACTACAGCACTCTGATGTTCCTGAAAATAAAACTAAAGTGGAAAAAGAAGAAAAAGCAAGGAAGAGGGAACAAAAATATGAGAAGGTACCCAAAGAGAAAACACCCTCACAAATCACTAAAACCAAAACACATACTAGGAAATGTACATGGAAAGCGATGACCACAAATGCTCACAGTCTAAGCAAGAAAATTCCTGACCTTCAAGCCCTGATTTTGGAGTCTAACTTGGACATAGTTGCAGTCACAGAGACATGGCTCAATGGTTCCCATGAATGGGATGTAAACATACCAGGCTATAATCTTTTTAGGAAGGATAGAGAGGGACGTATAGGTGGAGGAGTAGCTCTGTATGTCAGAAATGATATCGCAGCGACTGAAATGACAGGGAACTGGGGAAAGGAAGAAGCGATATGGATCACCTTAAAAAGAGAGGATAGAACCTTGGTCCACGTGGGTGTTGTCTATAGACCCCCGACACAATTGGAAGAACTAGATAAAGATCTGATTGCTGATATTCAAAAGTTGGGGAAGAAAAGAGAGGTGCTGTTGTTGGGAGATTTTAATCTGCCGGATGTAGATTGGAAGGTTCCGTCTGCAAAATCAGAAAGAAGTAGAGAGATTGTGGATGCTTTCCAAAGTGCTCTGCTCAGACAAATGGTGAACGAACCCACAAGGGAGGGAGCCACGTTGGATCTGGTGCTCACGAATGGGGATAGTGTGTCAAATGTCCGAGTGGCTGCACACCTGGGAAACAGTGACCATCAAACGGTTTGTTTTGATGTAACGGCTCATGTGGATGGCGGCCACTCTAAACTCAAAGTCCTCGATTTCAAGCGAGCTGACTTTAACAAAATGGGAGAATACCTGAGGAAGGAGCTAATGGGCTGGGAGGACATACGAGAAGTGGAAGGACAGTGGTCCACGCTAAAAGAAGTCATAAACAGGGCCACAGACCTTTATGTAAGGAGAGTAAATAAAAGCAAGAGAAAAAGGAAACCAATATGGTTCTCAAAGCAAGTGGCTGAGAAAATAAAGATTAAAGAGTTAGCGTTCCAGAAATATAGAAAATCTCAAGAGGAGGAACACGGGGAGGAATACCGGATGAAACTGAAAGAAGCCAAGAGAGAGGTACGTCTGGCGAAGGCGCAAGCGGAAGAACAAATGGCTAGAAATGTAAGGAGGGGAGACAAAAACTTCTTCAGGTATATTAGTGAAAGGAGAAAGACTATAAAGGGAATTGTGAGACTAAAAGAAACATCAAAACGCTATGTAGAAAATGATGAAGAAAAAGCCAATTTGCTAAATAGATACTTTTGTTCTGTTTTCACTGATGAAAACCCTGGGGAAGGACCGAGAGGGACTGGCAAAAGTACACCTGAGAAGGAGGTGGATAGAGCGCCATTCACGGAAGAGAGTGTGTATCAACAACTTGGAAAGCTGAAGGTGGACAAAGCCATGGGGCCGGACGGGATCCACCCCAGAGTACTGAGGGAGCTCAGAGAGGTTCTGGCGGGTCCTCTTAAAGACTTGTTTAATAGATCCTTGGAGACGGGAGAGGTTCCGAGGGATTGGAGAACGGCGGAGGTGGTCCCTCTTCACAAAAGTGGGGATAGGGAAGAAGCTGGAAACTACAGGCCGGTAAGCCTCACTTCGGTTATTGGAAAAGTAATGGAAGCCATGCTGAAGGAAAGGATAGTGAATTTCCTGGAAACCAATAAGTTGCAGGATCCGAGACAACATGGTTTCACCAAAGGGAAATCGTGCCAAACGAATCTCATTGAATTCTTTGACTGGGTGACGGGAGAATTAAATCAAGGACGTGCTATGGACGTCATCTACTTAGATTTCAGCAAGGCTTTTGACACGGTTCCCCACAGGAGGCTCTTAAATAAACTAGACGGCCTGAAGATAGGACCCGAAGTGGTGAACTGGATTAGGAACTGGTTGACGGACAGACGCCAGAGGGTGGTAGTAAATGGAGTTCGCTCGGAGGAAGGAAAGGTGAGTAGTGGAGTGCCTCAGGGATCGGTGCTGGGGCCCATTCTGTTCAATATATTTGTGAGTGACATTGCCGAGGGGTTACAAGGTAAGGTTTGCCTTTTTGCGGATGACACCAAGATTTCCAACAGAGTGGACACCCCGGAGGGTGTGGAAAACATGAAAAAAGATCTGAAGAAGCTAGAAGAATGGTCTAAGGTTTGGCAATTAAAATTCAATGCGAAGAAATGTAAAGTGATGCACTTGGGGAGGAGAAATCCAAGGGAGACGTATGTGTTAGGTGGGGAGAGTCTGATAGGCACGGAAGGGGAGAGGGATCTTGGGGTGATAGTATCTGAGGACCTGAAGGCGACGAAACAGTGCGACAAGGCGGTGGCAGTAGCTAGAAGATTGCTAGGCTGTATAGAGAGAGGAGTGACCAGCAGAAGAAAGGAGGTTTTAATGCCCCTGTATAAGACGTTGGTGAGGCCCCACCTGGAGTATTGTGTTCAGTTTTGGAGGCCGTATCTTGCGAAGGATGTTAAAAAAATGGAAGCGGTGCAAAGAAAAGCTACGAGGATGGTATGGGATTTACGTTCCAAGACGTATAAAGAAAGGCTTGCTGACCTGAACATGTACACCCTGGAGGAAAGGAGGAACAGGGGTGATATGATACAGACGTTCAAATATTTGAAAGGTATTAATCCGCAAACGCACCTTTTCCGGAGATGGGAAGGCGGTAGAACGAGAGGACATGAAATGAGATTGAAGGGGGGCAGACTCAGGAAAGATGTCAGGAAGTATTTTTTCACGGAGAGGGTGGTGGACGCTTGGAATGCCCTCCCGCGGGAGGTGGTGGAGATGAAAACGGTAACGGAGTTCAAACATGCGTGGGATATGCATAGAGGAATCCTGTGCAGAGGGAATATATCCTCAGAAGCTTAGCTGAAATTGGGTGGCGGAGCAGTTGAGGGGAAGAGGGGGTGGTGGTTGGGAGGCGAGGATAGGGGTGGGCAGACTTATACAGTCTGTACCAGAGCCGGTGATGGGAGGCGGGACTGGTGGCTGGGAGGCGGGAAATACTGCTGGGCAGACTTATATGGTCTGTGCCCTGAAAAGGACAGGTACAAATTCAAGGTAAGGTATACACATATGAGTTTGTCATGGGCAGACTGGATGGACCATGCAGGTCTTTATCTGCCGTCATCTACTATGTTACTATGTTACTATGATATTCAGTTTTTTGTTCCAGTAAGATCATCTGTAGTGGCTACAAGATCTTACAGTAGATGACTGAAGTATTGTTTGTTACTTCTGATGCATCCGCTGAGTTTCCTTCAAACATTTCCCTAGCTGAAGTTTCTATCTCAATTTCTGATTCAGTGAGAAGCTTGGGTGTTTTTGTGGGTACTTTATTGTCATTTAAGCCCCACATTCAAGCAGTGGTTAAGAAGTTGTATTTTAAATTTTGTTTATTGAGGAAGCTTAAGCCTTTTACTACATAGGACTGATTTTTGAACAGTTGTACAGGTTATGACCTTCAGTGTTCTGGACCTGCCTAAGAATTTTGTACTGGCAAAGCAAATGGTCCAGAACTCAGATGCTCAACTGGTAACTGGCCTTTCACAATTTAGCCATGTACCTCCTTTGTTGCAGCAACTGAGCTGGCTACCTGTGATCAATGGATTAAATTCAAACTGCTGTTATTGGTTCATCAAGGATTTTATCATGACTCTCCCTACTATTTGCATACTGCTTTTCTTTTTGACAAAAGGATACAATTGTGCTGTTATCACACACAAAAAAAGTTTCATCACGTAGCACCACCCATCTCATGCCCACAACATGTTCCCAAAACATTCACTCTCAAAATGCTTGTCTCTGGGTAAATGTGACGCGCCTGTCTGGCAAAGTATTGCAAGAAACTGGCGCAGCGACACTAAAAATGGGTGTAATATTCAAACAGAAGGTACTGTTAAAAGAGATATATGAGCTGATCCTAATACCCTTACTGGAATTAGAATTAGAGAAAGTACAGAGAAGGATGTTGAAAATGATAAAGGGAATGGGATGACTTACCTAAGGCTAAAAAGTCTAGGGTTCTTCAGTTTGGAAAAGAGAAGCTGAGGGGAAATATGATAGAGGTCTATAAAATACTGAGTGGAATGGAATGGGTAAATGTGAGTCACTTACTTTTGTCCAGTGGTATAATTATGGGTGGGCCTGGGTGGGCACAGGCCCACCCATTCTTGTCTCATGCCCACCCAGCAGCAGCACCCCACATCAACATATCATTTTATCATTTGTTTTCAGGATCACATGAGTGGTTATATAGGGTTTTCTATTGACAGAGAAGAAATGAAGTACACTGAGTGGAGGAGTGGCCTAGTGGTTAGGGTGGTGAACTTTGGTCCTGGGGAACTGAGGAACTGAGTTTGATTCCCACTTCAAGCACAGGCAGCTCCTTGTGACGCTGGGCAAGTCACTTAACCCTCTATTGCTCCAGGTACAAATAAGTACCTGTATACAATATGTAAGCCACATTGAGCCTGCCATGAGTGGGAAAGCACGGGGTACAAATGTAACAAAAAAAATAAATAAATAATGGATGGACTGCTGCAGAATGAATTGGATAGCTAGTAATTTCCAAATACTTGGAAAGTTTGATTATGGGACCCATGTTTATATTGGATGAAGAATACATTTGGTAAATTCATATGAAAGATATCAATTAACACATATGAGGTCCCTTAAAAAATGGTTCTTGTGATATTTAGGGGCTCATTTTTGAAATAGAAAAACATTTAAAAAGTGGCATAAAATGGCATAAAGTGGCATTTGGACATTTTGCTTGCCAAAACTTTCAACTTGCTATTTTTGAAACCCATTTTCTATACATTTCCCTATGCAGTTCATCTGCAGTACATTCAAATCACAAGGGGGAGTGTTAGGGGGTGGGATCTTGGCGTTCTTAAGACTTAGGAACGTCCAGACTTGGAGCGAAACAAAAATATTCAGGGCTACAACTGAGATATTTTGTTCTAGAACTGTTTTTATCACAACTAAGTTACAAAAAGGTACTCCAAATGACCAAAAGACTACTGAAGGGATTAAAGCATGACCCCTCATACACCCATGGTGGCCACTGACCCCCCCCCCCTCAAAGATATGAAAGAAACAGTACATACCAGCCTCTGTGACAGACTCAGATGTTATAATTAGTCCTATTGGAGCAGCAAGCAGGTCCCTGGAGTACCCTAGTGGTTGGTGCAGTGCACTGTAGAGAAAGGGATCCAGGCCCATATCCCACTCTACATGTTACACTTGTGGTGGAAAGTGGAAGCCCTTCAAAACTCATCAACAACCTACTATAACCCACATATAGGTGACACCTACAGCTGTAAGGGCTATTGTGGTATACAGTTGGGTACAGTAGGTTTGTGATGGGTTTTGGAGGGTTCTCAATACAATATAAGGGGGGTAATGGTGTGGTGTGTACCTGAGACCTTTATTTGAAGTCCTTCGCAGTGCCATCTAGGGTGCCCCACTGCTCTGTTGGGATGTTTGCATGTCCACTGTACTAAGAATGCTAGCTCCTTCTACATCCCAATGGCTTAATTTTGTGCATTTTCACTTGGATTTTGTTTTCAAAAATGTTTCAAAAAGACACACTGAGGGGTCCTTTTACAAAGGCATGCTAGAATTTTTAGCTGCATGCTAATGATTAGCACACACTAAATGCTAGAGACACCCATAGAAATATATGGATGTCTAATGTTTAGCATGTGGTCTGAGTACAGCAACATCTAGCAAATGGCCATTTTTGACAAAAAAAATAAATAAATGTTTTGCTGTTTCAAAAATCGCTACATTCTCCACTTGAATTTTGAATATTTTGAGCAAAACGTCCAAAGTCAGATATAAGCGTCATATCGAAAATGCCCCTCCATGCATCATATTTGAGTTGTCTTTGTTCTGATTATTTTGCTGCAACTGGATTTATTCCTGAATATTCAATGCTGGGACATATACATGCCCCAGCATCAAATATCCAGGTATTTGTGGCCAGTACCGGTTACGTGCCGACTCCTCCTTGACTCTACCTCGGGATCACCCTGGTATTAGCTTAGATAGTTATTGCTGATATGGCGATTAATACAAAAATTCAAAAAATGACCATTCTACTATTGTGCTAAAAATGGTCATAGCACGTAGGAAAGACCAGTGTAAGGGCATGTTAAGGCCAACTTTTAGCACTGCTTTGTAAAAGGGTCCCTAAATGAGGAAATAAAGCTACTGAACTATGAGCAAACATTTCTAAATTCATGCTTTTTTATAAGCATATAATAAATTATTAGTTTCCTTATTGTAGTTCCTGCTCCTAATTCAGATATTGTAAATGAATGCTATATTAAGGTATACCTCACTAAGCTAATAACATTGAAAGGCTCTGATGTAGCATTTCTAAACTTACAGTCATCAACCTCAGAATGTCAAGTCACAACAGTGTTTGTGTAACTGAACAGGCCTGTTAGTTTTGAAAGAGCCGAGGATATAAAGCTTATTTTAGCAACAACATTCAGGGTAGGTCAGTGAGAGACATTTTAGGGAAGCTATCTGTCTTTGAATGTGTCATAAAATGACTACATTAACATCAATTTTCAGGAGCACAGTCATTGAAAGTTTTAAAAATATAAAGGACAATTTGCAAAGCCACTTACCCTGATACACTATTATTTACTAGGGAACATGGCTTGAGAGAAGTGTCCACCCTTGACCGACTAAAAGTGCATGCCAGTTTCCATAGTGTGCTACTTTGCTCCCTTTGGCTAATTGCATGTATATCAGGTTCTAAGTGTGTGCTTGATTTTTGCATGTACATTTTATTTTCCAAACAAGAAATAAAGTATGCTAAACAGAGTGCAATTCTATAACTGGGTGCCTTCGATCATGTGTCTGGACAGTGTGATGAAGGAGCATATTCTATAATAGAAAGTAAGAATCTACTTTCTATTGTAGAATACAAGTGTAACTAGGTATTAACATGATTAATATTTAGGCGCTCAAACTTACCACAGCCATAGATTTGAAGGTGCATGCATAACTTACAATATTCTGTAAGCTATGCATGTGAGAGCTTTGCATATATCTAGTCAATGCTGTGCTCCTGGCAATGTCCGCTTTATATAAATACAGGCAGTGTAAATTAAGCTGATATGTACAGAACAGCACATAGGTATAAGTGGCCAAGATGAATGTACTTACCTAACACCAAGAAGAGATTGGAGTTTGTTCATGCTTCAATCTCTTTTTCTTCTGCTCTTGCCTTCTATACTGCATACTATTACTACTTGCATACAAAGTGAAAAGGGGTGGTGAAGCCTAAGAACATAAGTGTTGCCGTATTGGGACAGACCAGAGGTCCATCAAGCTCAGTATCCTGTTTCGAACAGTGGCCAATCGAGGTTACATGTACCTGGAAAAAAAGATACTGAGCTTAATGGACCATCTGTGTGTCCTAGTTTGGTATGCTCCCTCCATGCCGTCCCCAGATCCAGCAGCCCTTAGATTGCTTTGGCGTGAAGCCTCATTTGTGACCAGAGAGGTTAGTCCTGCTGCGAGACAAGAGGAAGGAGTGACTGTCTATCTGGAACATGAGATATCTTTATCACCTCCAGATCCTAACATTCTTCATTCTTCAGCGACCATATCTGCCCTGAGTATTGGTACACACGCTCCCGATGAGGTCACGTGATAGTATATTTAAAAGGAAGGCATTAAGATGGATAGAAATTCAGACTGATCTGTGGTTGCTGGAGCTGAAGCAGCACTACAAATTCCCAAGGAGGTAACTCTGAATTTGATCTGGAAGATACTTTAGAAGTTGGATTCCACAATACTCAAGTCAATTGGAGAGGTAACCATCATGGTTAATAAGGTAGAATACTTGACAGTCCTTAACAACTGATAAACAAAATTTTACTAGCCAAGCTAAAAAGATTCAAGATAAAGAGATCTTTTATGAATTTAAAGCTACAGTTGCAGTGGATAAGAAGGCAACTCTCATACAGATTTGAGTAGATTGAGAACTTCAGTAGACAATTTAATCTCCCTCTGTTGAGATTTCCAAAGTCTCCAGGGGTTTTACTTTTAGACTTATTCAAGAAATATTTAATGGAAGTTCTGAAGTTTTCTTCTGAGTCTGTTCCACCACTGAATAAAATGTATTACTCACCTGCTTCCCCTAAAATAACTCAGAGAGATATGGAAGGTGGCTGGGGTAATGAGTCACATATTGATGTTAATAATATATCTGCAATATTGGAAAAATCTGTAATAAAATCCACTATAAGAGCAACATTATTAATCTCTGATGTCTTTGAGCAAGATCTAAATGCAGTCCTGAGATTATATTTTCATCACTCACAAGATTTATTCTATGGACAGAAGATTTAGATATTCTCAGATGTGATAAAGAATACTCAGGAGAGAAGAAAGCCTTTCTTGGCCATGCAACAAGAGACTAGGAGCCCTGTTTACTATGGTGCGCTAGTATTTTTAGTGCATGCTAAAAATTAGCTTGCGGTAATGCTAGAGACACCCATATGTTCCTAGGGGTGTGTCTAGCTTTAGCATGCATTAAAAATGCTAGCACGCCTATAGCAAAGTTTAGGAAACAGGGCCCTAGGAATACTGAAGCAAGTTTTCTTTTGACATATCCATGCAAGTGCTTGGTTAGATTTTATAGAGTAGTATTGATTGTATGTATTGTATATAGTTTATTAATTAATTAATTTATTTATTTATTTATTCATGACATTTAAACTCCACATTACCCCAAAATAGACTTACGTTCTATGTGGCTTACAAACAAACAATAAGTGAATAAAACATAATAATGTACTTAATATAACACAAATCACAGTATCTTCAAGAAGCAAATTAATACAGGTGCAGTAAATAGCCAAGGATTTAGACTATCTCAAGGACAAACAAATAAGTAAGGATGGATAGGTGACAGCATAATTAGGCAGAACTAGATGAAGAAAAAAAGGACAAAATGTGATTAAGCAAAGGATGTGGGTAAAGTTCAAATAGAGTTCTTTATATTCAGAAAGGCCAGACTGAAGAAATGTGTTTTTAGAAGACTTCTGAAAGTTAAGGAAATCATCTGTAAATGTGATTGATTAGTTGTATTATTTGGATATATTATACTGATAAGATTGGGAAATTTCCCAGAATGCTGAGGTGGACACCTTCAGGAACCTCTTGAAGCTAGAAGACTAGTATTATCTGGTATCTTTACTGATATTAAATGAAAGTGAGAACCTAAATAACAGCTACATTTGTTTATAGTTTATTAAGAATTTATTATATTGCCTAGGCTAACTGGCAGGTCTTGTCGGTTTACATAAATCAAAATTAAAAGTACAAGTCATTAGAAAAAGGAAAGAACTACAATGAATTGATAGGATAGGTATAGGAACAGCAGAAGCAAGCACACTTCAAACTATATTAGGTAGGGTAATGGGCAGGCTGTAGGCAGTTAAGGGAGGGTAGAGAGAAAGGTGGGGGCAAGTATTGCATGGAGGGGAAGGAAAAGGAGTGGAGTGGCCTAGTGGTTAGGGTGGTGGACTTTGGTCCTGGCGAACTGAGGAACTGAGTTTGATTCCCACTTCAGGCACAGGCAGCTCCTTGTGACTCTGGGCAAGTCATTTAACCCTCCATTGCCCCATGTAAGCCACATTGAGCCTGCCATGAGTGGGAAAGTGCGGGGTACAAATGTAACAAAACAAAAAGGGTACAGTAAGGCAATCATGGCCTGTCCTTCAAAGGAAAACCTAGGATGGGTGAAAGACTTGGGTAAACAGCCAAGCCTTCAGTCTAGATATGAAAACCTTGAAAGTTCTGCACAGATATGTAGACAAACTAGTTTCATTTTTTTTTTTTGGTTACATTTGTACCCTGTGCTTTCCCACTCATGGCAGGCTCAATGCGGCTTACATGGGGCAATGGAGGGTTAAGTCAGTGGCGTACCAAGGGGGGGGCAGTAGGGGCTATCCGCCCCGGGTGCACGCCACTGGGGGGTGCCACGGCATGCGCCTGCTCTGAGTTCCCTTACTTTGCGCGTTCGCTGCAGCTCCCTCTGCCCTGGAACAGGTTACTTCCTGTTCTGGGTCACAGCAAGGGAGCTGCAGCGAACGCGCGAAGTCAGGGAACTCTGACCAGGCGCGCGCTGCGGCACCCCCCCCCCAGCGGCGTGCACTCGGGGGGGGGGGGGTCTGCGCTGCATTGGGGGGGGGTGCTGCACCCGGGGCGGGGCGTTGCCCCGGGTGTCCGCCCCCCTAGGAACGCCACTGGGTTAAGTGACTTGCCCAGAGTCACAAGGAGCTGCCTGTGCCTGAAGTGGGAATCAAACTCAGTTCCTCAGTTCCCCAGGACCAAAGTCCACCACCCTAACCACTAGGCCACTCCTCCACTATCTAATTTCTTGAGCAGAATGTAACACCCTAACAAGAGAATAAACAGAAATCATATCTTAAAGATACTCTGGAGCTAATACATATAATTTTTTTTAAAACAAAAGTCAACAATTTAAAATGTATCCTTGTCTTTATCAGCAGCCAATGCAATTCAATAAGTAGAGGAGTGACATACTCATTATAATTCTCCAGTATCAGGACAACTAGTCCAGGCAGCGATTCTCTAACTTGTAGCTGAAGTTGATTTCTTGGCTACCCTTTCCCCTTCGTTACTGTCAAGCACAGTCACTAGAAGAAAAAAAAAAGCAGAGAACAAAAAACTTTAAAGGTAGCTGCTACCTGGGTAATGTTTTTTTAAACATGAGGCCATGTATGGTTTAATATTCTAACCCAATCTGAGCTGCTCAGCATATACTTTCTGCAAAAGATTCATTTGAGCAACATATTCAGGGGGTATTTTACTAAGGTGCATTAACGTTTTTAGCGCATGCTAAAAATAGGTGCGTGCTAAATACTAGAGATGCCAGTACATTCCTATTGGCCTCTCTAGTGTTTAGCACATGCCTATTTTCAGCGCACACTAAAAACGTTAGCACGCCTTAGTAAAAGACCCCCTCGATAACTTCCTGTTCATAATCTACATGGTGCTTCCTAAACTTTTCAGGAACAGGGTTAAGAGGAAATTTGTCTTGCTATAAAAAAGAAATGCAAAACTACCATACAAACATGAGCAAACTACCATAGTGGGGAATAATCGAACGGCGCCGGCAAAATAGATTGCCGGTGATCTATTTTGGCGGTGCCACAAACAGCTGGCCGGTACCGTATTATTGAAAAAGATGGCCGGCCATCTTTTCTTTCGATAATATGGTTCGGCCTGGCCAAATGCCAGAGTTCGCCGAGTTTGAGATGGCCGGTTTTGTTTTTCAGCGATAATGGAAAAAAATGGTGGCCATCTCAAGCCCAGAGAAATCCAAGGCATTTGGTCGTGGGAGGAGCCAGCATTTGTAGTGCACTGGTCCCCCTCACATGCCAGGACACCAACTGGGCACCCTAGGGGGCACTTCTAAAAATTATAAAAATATATACCAATACCTCCCAGGTGCATAGCTCCCTTACTTTGTGTGCTGAGCCCCCCAAAACCCACTCCCCACAACTCTACACCACTACCATTGTCCTTATGGGTGAAGGGGGGCACCTACATATGTGGGTACAGTGGGTTTGGGGGGGTTTGGAGGTCTCAACACTTACCACCACAAGTGTAACAGGTAGGGGGGATGGGCCTGGGCCCACCTGCCTGAAATCCACTGCAACCAACATAAACTGTTTCAGGGACCTGCATACTGCTGTCAGGGACCTGGGTATGACATTTGAGGCTGGCATACAGGCTGGCAAAAAAGGATTTTTATTGTTTTAGTGTGGGCGGGGGGTTGGTCACCACTGGGGGAGTACGGGGAGGTCATCCCCCATACCCTCCAGTGGTCATCTGGTCAGTTCGGGCACCTTTTTGAGGCTTGGTCATTAAAATAAAAGGACCAAGTAAAAGCGGCGAAATACTGATTAACGCCGCTTTTCTTCCATTATCCGCAAAAGCCGGCCATCTGGTAGCCATGCCCCGCCTTCACTTTGCCGCCGACATGCCCCCTTGAACTTTCGCTGGCTTGGCGACGGGAAAGCGGTGATGGTGTCAAAAAAGCAGCTTTCAAGTATACTGATTTCGCCGCTTTTGCGAGATCGCCGGCCATCTCCTGATTTATGTCGGAAGATCGCCGGCAATCACTTTCAGAAATAAGCCTAATGATGAACAAAGTAGCAAAAAAACTCAACAACTATGCACAGTTCAAAACAAAGAGCACTTGTCTTGGTGGGCTCCCAAGATTCCAGCAATCATGCTCTACATTTATAACTGGTGAAATTGTTCAGCAAAGAACACTCTCTTTTAATATAGTCCTTCAAACCCCAAACCTTTTCAGTGAGCAGCTTAAAAGTTACATACAATTAGCCAAAAATATTGCTAAAATTCAGTTAAAATAATTACAACATAGCATTCATCATCAAGTCACTGTTATACCCAACTATCAATCCTTATTCCTTAAACTACCAGATTCATAATAAACCTTTTACTTAAAAAAATAGCCCGTTCTGGAGTAGTTAAAAAAAACCCTTGTGGGAGTGGCTGATTGTGGCATGCACCAGTGGCATCTACTGATTCCTCTGTTTTTCCACCAGTTTCGAGTTCTCATTTTAATTCATAGAATGCGGCATACAAAGAGGAAATAAGTATTGAGAGCTGCTCACTTGACGACTCTCTCTTCATCTCTGATACAGCAGCAGTTTGACCGCTATGCTTTCAGGACTACAGCTGGACAGACTGAGGTTGTAGTCTCTGCTGTATGGTGGGAGGAAGGAAGTCTTGTCGTTTTGGAGAATAATACCACTCTTTCTCCCCCGGATACATGTTAACCGCCATGTATCTGGCATTATAGGCGGTGACGCTGGAAGTTGTCCATCAGGCTTATTTTCGAAAGTGATCGCCGGCCATTTCCCAACTTAAATCGGGAGATGGCCGGCGATCTCTGAAAAGCGGCGAAATCGGTATAATCGAAAGGAGATATAGGAATGAGGGAGTTGTATCTTCCATTGTGGATTTATGGTTTGACTGTCCAGAGAGAACTGGGAAGATGTGCCTTGGCCCAGGGGGGCACTAATGTGCTGCTGGAGGTGGGGAATATAACTGTACATCCCAGAGCAGGCCTTATAGTATTGAGTCAAAGTACCACCAACGCATTTCTGGTGTCATTTATGCATCAGCATTATCTCTTACAAAACACAGTGGTATTTAATAAAAATGTTCTGTAGAAGATAATGCTTGCTTTTCTATCATAAAGTTTTAATGCAGTTTAGCACATTGAGCTCCTAGATGCTTTTCTGCAGTATATGTGTTTGCTGTATTGTGTAGTTCTAGTCCCATGTTCTCATCTACCTGCACTGTTTGCTGACTGCTGCAAAGGCTTCCAGATGTTCAGCTTCACATTTTATAAATTATTTACATGCAAAAATATTATCTGCTTTGAACATAAAATATGAAACAACTATATGAAATAATAAATGGCCTGCATATAAAGCTGGCTTACTAGTTCATTGAACAACTGTATAAGAGATAATCTCAAACTTGTACTTTTGTCAGAATTCTTTTAAAACAGTATCCTGGTTGAAAAAAAATGGTCTTCTCTGGTAACTCTCAAAGCTTCTAGTGAAATCAGAATTTTAAGAGCAGGTATGGAGTCATTATCTTCATTATAAAGATGGCTACGACCCTCTTCAGAAAAGGGCCTAAATCACAGTTTCATTTGGAAAAAAGGGAAGAATCATCATTTTTATGGTTTCCTGAAGTGGCTATTGCAGTCTTTTTTTACAATCAAACAGTTGTAAAATTAGTGGAAAAAAATCACAGAATAAAGCTTAGGAGAAAAAAAATGACCATTCTTTTCTTTCTTTCTTCAAATAACTAGGCAACCTTCACATCCACAGTTTCAATTAAATTTCCCTAAGCCTTCATTATGATGAGCAGAATATTATTATTTACTTCATGAAGATGCATTCTATGTGCATAAGCCTAAAGTAATTTTATAAAATAGCTTCTATTTGCATAAAATGATCTAAAATCCTTTATAACATTTCCCCTATTCTGTCATACACCATATTATACATGTGTGGCCTACCCTTTGGCCCTCTGCACCTTTCCTTGATTTCAGATCCTGAAGACAGATCTTATTACTCCAACTGGGTACAAAATGGAAAGAAGATCCTAGAACTTGAGATAAAACAAAAGGGGAAAAGAGACTGGAACCAACTTAATTATAAAATTATAAAGTGGCGAAATCGGTATAATCGAAAGCTGCTTTTTTGACAGCATCGCTGCTTTCCCATCGCCTCGCCGGCGAAAGTTCAAGGGGGAGTGTTGGTGGCGTAGTGAAGGTGGGACATGGGCGGGCATGGGCGTAGCTACCAGATGCCCAGCTTTCGCTGATAATGGAAAAAAAAAAGCGACGTTAAGCAGTATTTCGACGGGTATACTTGGTCCTTTTATTTTCATGACCAAGCCTCAAAAAGGTGCCCCAACTCACCAGATGATCACCGGAGGGAATGGGGGATGACTTCCACATAGTCCCCCAGTGGTCACCAACCCCCTCCCACACTAAAAAAAATACAAATCAAAACCTTTTTTTACCAGCCTGTATGCCAGCCTCAAATGTCATACCAAGCTCCCTGACAGCAGTATGCAGGTACCTGGGGCAGTTTTAATGGGTGCAGTGCACAACAAGCAGGCAAACCCAGGTCCATCCCCCCCTACCTGTTACACTTGTGATGGTAAATGTTAAGCCCTCCAACCCCCCCCCCCCCCCCCCGAAAAACCCACTGTACCCACATGCAGGGGACCAGTGCACTACAAATGCTGGCTCCTCCCACGACCAAATGCCTTGGATTTTGCCGGGTTTGAGATGGCCGGCATTTTTTTCCATTATCACTGAAAAACAAAACCGGCGATCTCAAACCCGGTGAAATCCAAGGCATTTGGCCGGGCTAAACCGTATTATCGAAAAAAAAGATGGCCAACCATTTTTTCAATAATACGGTTCCGGCCAGCTGTTGCGCCGCCACCAAAATAAATCGCTGGTGAACTATTTCGCCGGCGACGTTCGATTATGCCCCTCATTACCTGATTAGTGTAGGAGTAGTAGAGGAGTCCTTACTCTCTCCTAAATAGGTGGCAGTAAGGGCTCCCGTGGTAATGGCCACATGCTAATGGGGAAATTAGCATGTGGCCATTATAAGAAAATATGGCAAAGTGGCCATTTTACCGCTGCACTAAAAGTGGTGACAGTGTACAGATAACCCACACGCTGATACCAGCATGGTCACTTTTTAGCACAGCTTGGTAAAAAGAGCTCTTAGGTGCATCCATTTGTATCTGCCATTGACCTGGTATAAATAGTCATACCTATATGTAGGTACACCAATTCAAGTTTACTATAACATTCTATAACTAGCCGTTGAGCCCGTTAAAACGGTATTGGGGTTTTCGGAGGTCGACGCTGCCCCCCCCGTGAGGTCACCGCTGCCCCCCCCCCCCCGCGAGGTCGCCGCTACCATTTCCCCCCCCACCCCCGGAGTCACCGCTGCCAGCCCTCCACCCGGCCCAGGCCCTCTCTCCGCTACTGAACTTACATCCACTTACATCCATTCGTCGGAACGCAGCAGGGCAGATCAGCTGAGCTGCCATCGGCCTTCCTTCTCTGCCTGTGTCCCGCCCTCGTGTGACGTAACGTCAGTGAGGGCGGGGCACAGGCAGGGAAGGAAGGCGGACGGCAACTCAGCTGATTTACGTGCTGCATTCCAGCGAATGGATGTAAGTTCAGTAGCAGAGAGAGGGCCTGGGCCAGGTGGAGGGCTGGCGGCGGCGACACCGGGTGGGGGAGCGGTAGCGGTGACCACGGGCGGGGGGGGGAGCGGTAGCGACCTCGGAGGCTTTGCGCAGTTTCCCTCTCTGTCCCGCCCCCATCATCACGTATTGACGCGGGGGCGGGACAGAGAGGGAAGTCTCTACTGCGCATTTGCGAGTGAGTCGGTCACTCACCGTTTATATGTTTGATGGCACCTTGGCACACAAATGGCATTATAGAATTGACACTCAGTGTGTGGCATTGGCACACCTAACTGGAGGCACCAAATTATAGACTTGTCTCCTTCCTGTTTAATTAGCTAAGGTTAACAAACAAGTCCTTAAAAGGGTTTAAACGTTTCACAGTTTCTTTCCTTAATCAATTCTCAAATTATGTAACAAACTATTTCACACTTTCTCTCACATGGAATATTTCTTGATGTTTTTCACCCAAAAATGATATTTAGCCTTTCTTAAAATAATATCTAGCTAAACTTTTCCAGAGTTCAGTATTTTTCCTTCAACAGGAATTTATCAGGAGTCAGAATTTTTTCACTAATAACTAGAATTTAATTTATAGTGTTATACTATTATATAACTCTCTGTATTTTATAGGATATGAGACAGTATATATGTCAGTTTTATTTATTTTTTCATTTCCAGACTCACTCAGACACTCTCAGACTGTCAACTTTCATAAACACTGCAATCAATTTAAAAACAAGTTTCTACTTTTTCATTCAAACACTTTCTCCATTTAAAAGACAGTCTCTGCCTTTTGGAAACCTATTTTACTCAAATAAAATCTCTAGCACAGAAAGTTAGAGAGAAACATCTTTTCTCAGTAAATATCCAGCCCCAACTGTAAAAAAAAACTGTCAGTGGAATACTGCCTCAAGACATTCCTGCTTGGACTTATACAGCTAATCAGACAGGGTCTAGCTGTTAGCAGTTCTTATGGATCTAGCTGTTAGCAATTCCTATCTAGCACCAGAAACACTGTATGCACTACACACCACACAAACTCAAACTTCCTCTCTGCTGCTACTCTTCAACACCATCTCTTGTGCCACAACTTAAGTTCAAGCCTTCTAATCCATCATCGAACCCCCAAATACATCTAATTCCCAGATCAGATCAGCATTTTCTTCACAGCCCATATGCTTTAATCTCTTAAAAATAAAATACACCAGTACTTTAAAAATTCCTAACAACTACTCACCTCTTTTAGTCACTTCATAGAACTCTGAACTCAGCATCATATCTTCAGCCCAGTGCATAGTTCCATGCCCAGTCTTCATTTCCAAAGCACCCGATCCAACCCCAATATTGATTCAGTCCTCTGCCTCCAATGCATCTCTTGCACTCCAGCAATGGGCACATGCATGTTCACATGTACATGCTTACACATGCTTACATCTGGGTCCACAGCTCATTCTGGACCAAGCCCTGCAGTGCCAGAGTATGAGGTTTCTTGGTCACCTGACTCCACTTGCCCAGTGCACATCCAATAGTTCTAAAGCTGGCACATCCCCATACAAGCATAAGCATTGCACTTAAGTATAAAGTCCAACTCCATGGTGACCTGACTAGGCTCTTCCTCATCTCTACCAAACCAGTGTCCTCAGCAACCTGCACATAGGAACTCCAGATCCTGACCCTCCACCCTGAAGTCTGCTTCATGTTGCCCCAACAATGCCCATCTTCCACACAGATGCAACTCAAATGCATGATTACCATAGCAACCCAGTATATTTTGAGCTAGACCATGCATCCTTCCTTCACATAGTAACATAGTAGATAGTGGCAGATAAAAATCCGAGGAATAGTATTTGATCAACATCTCTTATTTGAACCACAAGCATGAAAATTAGTGTCTAATGTATTCAAGTCATTATGGAAACTAAAAAGATTAAGGCCTTATTTTCAAAACACAATTTTCAGATCATTAACTCAATCCTTGGTACTATCAAAATTTGATTACTGCAATGCAGTCTATGCAGGACTTAAGACCTCACTAGTCAGAAAACTACAACTGATCAAAACACAGCAGCTCGTCTTGTACTTCATGCCACCCGATACTCCCTAGTGACCCTGCTTCTACTCAAACTACACTGGCTACCTATAAATTCATGCATTACTTTCAAATTACGTGCATTCACTCACCAAATAATTTATGGTTCATCCACATCTTACATGCAGAATCTTTTATAGAGCTATCAACACGCAATGCTAAAAAATCATCCATAGACTTTCTTGTATTACACTTCCCTCAATGTAATAAAATCAAATATAAAACTATCACAAAGCTAGATTTTCATACCAAAATACAACCAGATAGAACTCTTTGTCCAAACAACTCTATCAAACTGAAGACTATCTCATATTTCGTAAATTATTGAAAAGTCACTTGATAAGATCAACCTCTAACAATAGAAAAAAACTGCAACAACTCTGTCTATATTCACATTCTATCCTATATATTACAAATATGTCAGTAATTTTGTGTGTGTGTGTATAGATAGATAGATAGATAGATAGATATATTTATTTAAAAATTTATAGACCATCTAAAACTAGGTGGTTTCCAAAAATACATTCACAATCCAATGCACATCATAACACAAAACAGTACATATCAGAATACATTATGACAAATTTTTCAGGACATCAACAAAGTGTTCGGGAAAAAAAGAGGCCTTTTTTACAGGTGCGCTGAAAAATGATTCTGCGCGGATTCTACGCACATCCAAAACCCGCAGCTACACTACCACAAGCCACTCTTCAGTGCACCTTTGTAAAAGGACCCCTCAATTCTTTCTTCACTGCAGCATACATGTTACCCATGTGGGATTAAAATGTCATAATGTTCCATTCAGCCTGCCCAACAAGGTATACTCATTGCATAAGGTATGATACAATACTACATTTACATTCTAGATCTTGATTTGTCCTTGCCATTTTCAGGGCACAGACTGTAGAAGTCTACCCAGCTCATCATTTCTCTACCAATTCCTCCTAAAAAAAGGCCACCATTAAGCCATGGCAAAATATCTTAAATTAGATTTGTTTCTAACCTTCAGGTTTCTCTAATCATCAGTTCTCTTAGAGGATTCCTCTTTCCTGGACTACAGCTGTGCTAGCCTCATATGGGTTTGACTCTCCTTCTTGGTTCCAGTCCTGCATCAATGGGCTCCTCACTCGATAGTAGGTGGTAAGATTTTTGTCCTAGGGAAAGTCCCTATTTCACCTATCCCCCCTGCCTTTGAGTGCAGGATTACAATCACTATCTCTTTTTCTCTTGGGAGTTCTTCTATGCCCACCCTGGTACTTGATTAAGGTAGCATCTGACAGATCAAGGAAAGGTAATTCATGCATTCCTTACCCTTTGATCACTGCAGTTATCTTATCCAATGAGAGCTCAGTCTGCGTCTTAGAAGTCAGGAATAAAGGAAACAATACATGTCTCTTGGGAGTTGCTCTTCTTTTATTATTACCCTATGATCTGCATGATTCCTCAGTGTCCAGCCCCAACAAAACCTTGAACTGCAGGGTAAAGATATGCACATGTTATTGGTAGGCAGGAAAGAGGCAAAAGAAAGACATCTTTCTTCCAAAACTGGGGACTTAGGCAGCCCACCTAACTCCTCCCTGGCACATCCTAATAGGGTGACCAGCTAGAACAATCTTCTTCCAGAGTTCTATCCCAGAGAAAATTTTCACCTTTAGATGTTAGGTCTTTGGTGACACACAGGTATAACTTTTTAAAGCTGCATGCTGATATTCAGTGTGGCATTTATATGTGTGACATATATATACTACTACTACTACTATTTAGCATTTCTATAGCTCTACAAGGCGTACGCAGCGCTGCACAAACATAGAAGAAAGACAGTCCCTGCTCAAAGAGCTTACAATCTAATAGACAAGAAATAAAGTAAGCAAATCAAATCAATTAATGTGTACAGGAAGGAGGAGAGGAGGGTAGGTGGAGGCGAGTGGTTACAAGTGGTTACGAGTCAAAAGCAATGTTAAAGAGGTGGGCTTTCAGTCTAGATTTAAAGGTAACAAAGGATGGGGCAAGACATAGGGGCTCAGGAAGTTTATTCCAGGCGTAGGGTGCAGCGAGACAGAAGGCGCGAAGTCTAGAGTTGGCAGTAATGCAGATTATTTTGTCAGGTCATATGTATCACCCCACCTGCCTTGATCCCTTCTTTTAGAGTTAGCATTGGCTCTTTCTCAAAATGACATGAATACATGCATACTAACTGAAGCAGAGGACAAAGTAAAGCCGCTGAAGAGCTGAATGGAGTGAAGAGCAATTCCTGGTACCAGCTTCAATTGAAGGTGAGTTTGAGGAGTTCAGAAAGTGATAAGGGAGTCAGGATGGGTTGGAAAGGGTGGGGAAAGGGAGGATGATCACAATCCAAAGGTTTTTACAAATTTAAATAACAAGCTAGGAAAGAAGTAGCAGGGGGATCAGATGCAGTGGTCTTTTTGCAATTGAAAGGAAGTGGGGAAAGGAGGGGGGCAAAGAGATAGGCTCAGGTTTTATAAAATGTAAAGTAAAGTGAGAGAGGCAAGGGATTGGGTCAGCTGGGGTAATTTTTTAATCAAAATTAAGCATGTGAGGGAGATAAAAACAGCAGTTATATTATTTATGTATTTAATTATAAGCCAAAGATAGTTGGCTCTGGCAGCACCTAGATTTGGCCAGGCATCCTTAGTTTCTCCAACAGCACTAACCTAATTTCCAAACTCAGTCATGTCCACAATTGAAAGACTACATTTAGCTACCTAGTGAAATTAAGTTGATTAAATTTAACTGGCCAGCTTTGTCAGTGTTCAAAAACTTTGTTCTAGCTAGCTAAATACTTAAGTTGGCTAGATCTCTTTCGATACTAATCCTGTGTTCTGGATCTTGTTTTTGGTATGGTTTACACTCTCAATCTGCCAATTTGTTTGTATTCTCAAGGTACCCAATACAGGTAAATTCTATTTTGGAGCAATGCTAATCTTGTATAACTGTGATTTGTATTGAGAGGTACTGCAATAGCCAAAGGACCCTAGAAGCTTGTCTTCCCTCCCTGTTAAGTGAATTCAAGAGCCTCAAAACTTCTCAAAGTTTACATATATATATATATATATATATATATATATATATATATATATATTTACTTCTTGGTAATCTGTCTAGGGTTAAAATCAGTTTTATTTTGTCCTTGCATGTCCTTCCATTCATGAAATACTAGATGTGTTTGTCACTCTACTATTACCAGACTTAGGTATTAATATGGTACTTGGGTCACTAGAAATTGAAGGATAACACAATTCTTTGTACTCAAGTAAAATACATTGCAGTTTTGTGAATATAATGGTACTGTTCACCTCCTGGAAGTCTAAGAAACAATGTTTAAACACTGAGCAATAGACCCTGTTAAAACACTAACATGGGTCCTTACTCACTGAGGATTTTTCCCATACTGTACAAACAATGAGAGAAATCAGCTGTTAAAGAGTAGAGGGCCTCTTGAGAGTTAACAACTAAGACATATTTCATTCACTTGTTAACTTGTTCAGCTACACAGCTCTCTAAGAGCTATGAGAAAAGTCTATTTGGACTATGGCATTTTGAGTTCACTATTTATCAAATCCTTTGTAAAACTCTAATTCATATAAACAGAGCACAGAGTATTGGAAAGAATTTAAAAATAATGAGAAAATCTAATTAAAAACCACATTCTTCTGAATGAAAAATAGTGGAAGACTTCAGTACAGTACTTGAGCAGCTGGATTTACAGAGATGAAAAAAATGAGGGAACAGGAGAGAACAAGCAGACATGCACAACCAGGGAAAATAAATGCTGTTTGAATATCTGTGAATAAACTGTAATGCAAATAAATAGTTGTAGAAAGTATCTTTCTCACCTTTTTAATTGTTCTGAGTGCATATGAATACCAAACATTCTCTGTTTTATCAGCTCAGTCCAGTATATTGCTGTGGTTACCTTACTTTGAAGAGATGTCTGGATGCATCAATGAGCAGTTCATCTGACACATCTAGAATAAAATCGTTAGGAGAAAAAGCAAAAACTAAACAAACAAAAAAAAGAAACATATGGCAGAAAAACTAACTACTGACTCTTCATTAACAGGCTAATAACTGAGACATTATGGGGCTAATTTTCAAAGCACATAAACCTCTCAGTATGGCACAAGAAACTTTCATCTGTCAAAAATGTATACATTACAACGTCCTACACTGCAGTTCATCGAAATAGCAAGGGGGCATTTGGGGGCTGAAATCTTATGCCCACTGTGTGGCAGTGGCCAAAAAAGCAAACATGATGCTAGGAAAATTTAGGTAAAGGATAGTAAATAAGACCAAGAATACTATAATGCCTCTGTATTGCTCCATGGTGCAATCTCATCTTGAGTATTGTGTTCAATTCTGGTTATCATATCTCAAAAAACAGGAGGAAAAGAACTCCAAAATATTTATAGGACAGATTACAATCAAAGAGGATCCCCCAGATAGTTAATAGCCAAAAGGTCTGTTCGAAAAAGTAGGCCTTAAGGCCAGCCCTAAATTTATTAAGGGAAGATTCTGCACCCAGGTATAAAAGGTAGCTCATTCCATAATTTAGGGGCTCAGGAAGAAAAAAGTAGAATGTCGTGTGGACTCAAAGAGGCACAATGAGGGGCTGGAATTATGAACTGAAGGCTATTGAGGGATTTGTAGAGTCCAACTGGGATCATAGAGAATGGATAAATTCATGATGTAAAAGGGGAGGCCAGTGTATAGGGCTTTATAGGCTAGAACAAGATTTTTGAACTTGATCCTAAATGGAATAGGTAATCAATACAATCTAATGAAGAGAAAAGCAATTCAGTCAAACATACTGGCACAACATAAAAAGCATGCTGCCATGTTGTGAAGAGCTTTGAGGGATTTTCTTTTAGAAGAAATTGAAGAACACCAGCATATACTTGTAATTGCCAGTGCCTACCTGAATATTAGATGTATTTTAAAAACCTGCATTTAGAAGAGGAGACAAGAAAAGTGAAATAACTCATGTCTCTGAATTTTTGAAGCATTGGTAGACATCACAGAAGCTTACATTATGCACCTGAATCACTAATGGAGACCCCAGCTCAGAATGAGCAAGTAGATAATATATGTACATGCCTCAGAAGAATCTTAAGGTATACATGAATTGACATTGAAAAATGGGAAATACAGTGCAATCCACTTAAGTGCAAGGGTCTGGAACAAAAGAAATGCATGCAGTTAACCGGAGCGTGCACTTAACCATTGTGACCAAAGAAGCTTGACACCTGATAAACATATGTACAGTACTGTTTATTATTATACCTTGTAATAATCTTCGTATCAGTCCGGGCGGAACGCTCGAGCCACTTGGCCCCGCCAAGCGGGTCTGTTTCCGCCCTGCTCAATAAAGTCAGGCTGTGTTAAGACCAGTCCTTTCCAGCTCGGCTTCTCCTAGAAAAGTTCAATTAGCCAAGCTTTTAAACCCAGTACAGCACTGCTTGGCTTCTCCCAGCAAAGTTCAATCAGCCAAGCCTTTAACCACAGTCCAGCAGTGCTTGGCTTCTCAGAGCAAAGTTCAATTATCCCAGCTTTTAAACCCAGTCCAGCACTGCTTGGCTTCTCCAAGCCAATTAGCCCAGCTTTGAAACGCAGTCCAGCAGTACTTGGCTTCTCAGAGCCACGTTCAATTAGCCAAGCTTTTAAACACAGTCCAGCTCTGCTTGGCTTCTCCTAGCAAAGTTCAATTAGCCAAGCTTTTAAACACAGTCTAGCAGTACTTGGCTTCTCAGAGCCACGTTCAATTAGCCCAGCTTTTAAACACAGTCCAGCTCTGCTTGGCTTCTCCCAGCAAAGTTCAATTAGCCCAGCTTTTAAACAGTCCAATAGTGCTGGGCTTCTCCTAGCAAAGGTCAATTAGCCAAGCTTTTAACCATAGTCCAGCACTGCTTGGTTTCTCCTAGCCAAGTTCAATTTAAACACCCTCCAGCTTTGTGCGGGCTCAAAGCCTCAGGTCCCACCCTCTTGGTCAGCCTCCTACTTTCTGACCTCCTCCCGCTTGACCCGGGCAGCCCCACTATACCTCCTGCTCTGGTCTGCTGAGAGCCAAGAGTTCCATGGGTTCCTCTGAGATGGGTTCCGGTTCTCCTACTTCCATCCCCTCTGGCTCCTCTATCTCTGGAGCCCAGTCCATTTTCTCTCCTCCTTCCCCTTCCTCTTGTTGAATCACTTCCCTCTCCTTAAATGGGCCTGGGTATTTTTCTTTCCCCGCCCATTTGTGCCACCACCTCTTCCACCAGGGAGGTGACTCAACCTTTTCTTTTCCCTGTTGGCCCTCTACTGGAGCTTCATGGGGGAGCAGCCTATTCCGCCTCCTTATCCTAGCTCTCCCGGGGCTTTCTGGGAGTTGTAGTTTTCTCCTCCTAGGTTCCTCTTTCTCCCCCCCCCGGCGCCCTCAAAGGAGCTTCTTTCGGCCCTTTGGAGCTGGGCTTCATCCCTAGCCTTTCCTCTTCTCCATAATCCTTACATACCCTCCCCCTTAAGCTTTTACTCTCCCCCGGTTTTCCCCCTTTCTCTTTGGGATCTTCTCCTACCCGGGATAGGGCATCTACATTCCCCAAGTCCTTCCCTGGACGATGCTCCACCGTGAACTGGAATGGTTGCAAGGCTAAATACCAATGCATAAGCCTGCTGTTATTGTTTTTCATTAAATTGAGCCACTTCAGTGGAGCATGATCCGTGATCAGCGTAAATGGTCTCCCTTCCAGATAGACTGTGCACTCCTGTACCGCCCATCTTATGGCTAAACATTCCTTCTCTATTGTGGAATAATGGGTCTCATGCGGCAGGAGTTTTCGGCTCAGATAGAGAACCGGATGCTCGGCTCCTTCGTGATCTTGGGACAGTACCGCCCCCAGCCCCCTACCTGAAGCATCTGTTTGCAGTATAAAGGGCTTTTGGAAATCTACTGCCTTCAACACCGGCTCTTGGCACAGGGCCCTCTGCATCAGCTCAAAAGCCTGCAACTCCCCCTCCTCCCACCTCAGCTGATCAGGCCTCTTACCCTTCAACATATCGGTCAGGGGGGTGGCTATTTCGGAAAAGTGGGGAATGAACCTCCTGTAATACCCCACCATACCCAGGAAGCTCCTTAATTGTTTTTTTCGACTAGGACGGGGGAATTCTTGGATACCTTGCACTTTGTTTAACAAAGGACGCACCTCTCCGCGGCCCACATTATAGCCCAAGTACTTGACCCTATATTGGGCAAAACAACACTTCCTTGGGTTAAGGGTGAGCCCCGCCTGTCTGAAAGCTTGTAGCACCGCCCCAACCTGCTGCAAATGCGGGTTCCAGTTCTCGCTGTGAATTACCACATCGTCCATATAGGCCGCCGCATAGGCCTGATGGGGTCTGAGGACTTGGTCCAGCAATCTTTGGCAGCTGGCGGCGGCAGAATTTAGACCGAAAGGCAGCCTTTTAAATTGGTATAACCCCATGGGGGTGCTAAAAGCCGTCTTCTCCCTTGCCTCTGGCGAAAGGGGAATTTGCCAGTACCCTTTCGTCAGATCTAGGGTGGTCAGATACTGGGCGGCCCCTAACCGGTCTACCAGCTCCTCTATATAGGGCATGGGGTACGCATCGGGCTTAGAGATAGTATTCAGCTGCCGAAAATCAATACAAAAACGCCATTCCCCTTCAGGTTTGGGAACTAATACCACCGGGCTCGCCCAGGGACTATGAGATTCTTCAATTACCCCAAAGTCTAACATCTCTTTCACTTGGGTAATGACTTCTTTCTTTTTCATTGGGGAGAGTCGGTAGGGCTTTTGCCGCACTCTCTTCCCAGGCTCGGTTACTATATCATGCTCCACTAAGTGGGTACTCCCCGGACAGGCTGTCAACACATCCGTAAAGCTCTCCAAGATCTTTCCTATCTCCCTCCTTTTCCCCTGGGGTAACTGAGGATTCACTCCCGGCTCCCCATGCTGGAAAATCTCCCTTATTTGGGGCCCTAACTCCTCGCTCTCCTTCTCCTCCCACCTGGTTTGATATCCTACCCTAGCTATCCAAGGCTTCATCAGATTAATGTGAAAGGTTTGTACCCTACCCTTCTCATTTGCCACCTCATAGGTACGGGGACCGAGTCTCCGCTTTACTACCCAGGGCCCTTTCCACCTCGAGGCGAATTTATGGGGGTCTTCCGAAATCAATATCAGAACCCGGTCCCCTACTGCAAACTCCCTTTCTCGGGTCCCCCGATCATAGTATCCCTTTTGTTGTTCCTGGCTCTTTTCGAGCCTTCCCTGGGCATACTCTTGTATTCTAGCTAACCGGCCTTTTAGATCGTGCAAATACTCCACCACGGACTGATCCGTAGTTTCAGGGGGTACCCACTGCTCCTGTACAATATCTAATATGCCCCTAGGACGCCTGCCAAACATTAATTCAAAAGGAGACATGCCTAAGGAGTCCTGTTTCTTCTCTCGGTATGCATATAATACGAAAGGTAAAAGCTGATCCCAGCCTGTTCTGTCGGCGCCTAAAGCTTTTTTGAGCATCCCCTTTAACGTCCGGTTAAAGCGCTCCACCATCCCATTGGTTTGCGGATGGTAAGCGGCCGTGCGGATATGGTGGATTCCAAAGGCCTCCCATACCTGCCGCAATGTCTGCGACATAAAATTTGAACCCCTGTCCGTCAATACCTCCTGGGGAAACCCCACCTCACAGAAAATCTTCAGTAGCTCTCGGGCAATATTCCGGGCCAAAATATTCCTTAAGGGCAGGGCCCAGGGATATCTGGTGGCCATATCCATAACTACGAGCACATAGCTAAACCCACTCTGGGACCGTGTCACCGGCCCCACTATATCCATGGCCACCCTCCTCCCCGGCTGTTCTACCCTAGGGAGCGGTATTAGAGGGGCTTTGGAGGGGAACCGGTCGGTCACTTTCTGGCAGTTGGGGCATGATTTACAGTATTTTTCCACCTCATCATAAACCCCGGGCCAATAAAATCGTGCCAATATTTGTGTCAGAGTAGCTTGCGATCCCTTATGCCCCCCCAGGGGATGATCATGGGCCAGCCTAATGACCAAGGAGCGAAAAGCCTGGGGGACCACTAATTGAATTCCCCCCCCCCCCCCCCAGAGGTTTCCCCGCTAGGTACCCTTCTATATAATATGTCCGCCTCCACCAGGAACCCGGGAGCAGCCTGCTCGCCCCCTTGCCGGGCTCTCTCCCAAGCATACTCCAGAGTAGGGTCCCTGGACTGCTCTCTGTGGAATTGGGGAAACTGCTCCCTCAGTTCAGCCGGCAACACCGGCAGGTAATTTTCCCTTTGCACCCTCAGAAGAGCCTCTCGTCTATCCTTTTTTTCCTTTTTTTTCACGGCCTTTCCCTTCCTCGCTCGGCCGGGCTCCCCCAGGACTTCCCCCCTAAAAGGGAAAACCCCTCCTAGGGCCTCTTCTTCCCCCTCTGCCCCCCGGCTCGACTGAGATCGGGTAGTCACGTACACCTTCTTTTCTCCTAGACAGTCTCCAAAATGGGGCCAATCCCTCCCCAAGATCATCTCCTGGGGCAGCCGGGGCAGAATAGCCACCACCAGTCTTACTTCTCCCTGGGACCCCTGTACATTGACCCTTTTTACCGCATAAGGCGTTCTAGCCCCATGAATACACTGGATGGACACCCTTCCTTCATAGGTCTCCTTCCCCGGGGGTCTCCTCCTTCGTATCCTCTCCCAGAGCCCCCTAGAGAGCATGGATTGATTGGCACCCGAGTCCAACATGGCCGTAATGGGTTCCCCTTCCACCTTAACCTTGGTTAGGTACCTGGGGCTACCTCGCCCGGTCACCCTAGAGGTCCACCCCTCCCGCCATTGGCAATCTTTTCTTAAATGTCCACTTTTACCACATTTAAAACACATTCGGTTCCCAAACGTACCAGCCTGTTTACTCGGGCCCGCCCCTACCTCGGGCTTCTTACTCCAGGTCGGGGCCTCTGGCTTGGGGGGGGAAACTTTAGGCTGCCCCTCTTTCTCTGGCCCCCGGGCTCTTCCCCCCTCCAACCCGGGGATAGTCCACTGCTGGGCCTCTAGGTAGCACTCCAACCCCGAAGTCACTCCCTCCACCGTCTTACAGCCCCTTTTTATTAATTCACCCCTAATTCCTTCGGGGAGACCCTGAAGGAATTGTTCCACCACGAGCTCCTGCAATACCTCTTGCAGGCTGTGTTGCTCGGGCTCCAGCCACTTTTTCACTAGATCCATGAGTTTGTTAGCTACTGCTTTAGGGGGGGTCCCCTTTTCCCACTTTGTGGCTCTAAACTTCCGTCTGTAGGCTTGGGGGCTAAGACCATATCTGTCCTTAATCGCCTCCTTCAGTCGGGCATAATTGGCAGCCTCCTCAGGCGACAAATCCCTGAAGGCTGCCAAGGCTTCCCCAGATAGCGAAGGCACTAACCTCATAGCCCATTGTTCCCTAGGCCAGCCCGCCGCCCCAGCCACCCTCTCAAAGGCTGTCAAAAAATCGTCCACATTATCCTGTTCTGATAGCTTCCCCCAGTTAAGTGTGTGTAGGGATACAGGTCCTACCGCTCCTCCTCCACCGATCCCTTGTCCAGCTGTTCCCGCTCCTTCCTCCCGTGGAGCACCTGCCCCTCTCTGGAAGAAGTCCTGAAGCATGGTCAATACGGGCTGCTGTTGATCCCGGGCGGCGGTCAGGGAGTCTTCGACTATTTTGGCTGTCAGCTCCTGTTGTTTTTGAAATTGTAGCGTCATCCATCCGAAGATCTCCTTGGGGTCCATCTCGCCTCCGGAAACACCACCTGGGGAAAAACCAACAGAGAACCACCTCCAAGTGCGATTATCACTTGGATGTTGGATTCTTAGACCCCTTTTAATCCCCCCACGTTAGGCCCGCTTACCAGAGCCCCAGATGGGTCTGCGCCTTTCTCAGCGTTGGCCCTCCCGTGAGGCTTCTCCTTCTGTCCGGTCCCCGTCTCCTCTTACGCGACAGGTTCTGCAGAAGAATTAATCCCACCACTGCCACCACTTGTAATAATCTTCGTATCAGTCCGGGCGGAACGCTCGAGCCACTTGGCCCCGCCAAGCGGGTCTGTTTCCGCCCTGCTCAATAAAGTCAGGCTGTGTTAAGACCAGTCCTTTCCAGCTCGGCTTCTCCTAGAAAAGTTCAATTAGCCAAGCTTTTAAACCCAGTACAGCACTGCTTGGCTTCTCCCAGCAAAGTTCAATCAGCCAAGCCTTTAACCACAGTCCAGCAGTGCTTGGCTTCTCAGAGCAAAGTTCAATTATCCCAGCTTTTAAACCCAGTCCAGCACTGCTTGGCTTCTCCAAGCCAATTAGCCCAGCTTTGAAACACAGTCCAGCAGTACTTGGCTTCTCAGAGCCACGTTCAATTAGCCAAGCTTTTAAACACAGTCCAGCTCTGCTTGGCTTCTCCTAGCAAAGTTCAATTAGCCAAGCTTTTAAACACAGTCTAGCAGTACTTGGCTTCTCAGAGCCACGTTCAATTAGCCCAGCTTTTAAACACAGTCCAGCTCTGCTTGGCTTCTCCCAGCAAAGTTCAATTAGCCCAGCTTTTAAACACAGTCCAATAGTGCTGGGCTTCTCCTAGCAAAGGTCAATTAGCCAAGCTTTTAACCATAGTCCAGCACTGCTTGGTTTCTCCTAGCCAAGTTCAATTTAAACACCCTCCAGCTTTGTGCGGGCTCAAAGCCTCAGGTCCCACCCTCTTGGTCAGCCTCCTACTTTCTGACCTCCTCCCACTTGACCCGGGCAGCCCCACTATACCTCCTGCTCTGGTCTGCTGAGAGCCAAGAGTTCCATGGGTTCCTCTGAGATGGGTTCCGGTTCTCCTACTTCCATCCCCTCTGGCTCCTCTATCTCTGGAGCCCAGTCCATTTTCTCTCCTCCTTCCCCTTCCTCTTGTTGAATCACTTCCCTCTCCTTAAATGGGCCTGGGTATTTTTCTTTCCCCGCCCATTTGTGCCACCACCTCTTCCACCAGGGAGGTGACTCAACCTTTTCTTTTCCCTGTTGGCCCTCTACTGGAGCTTCATGGGGGAGCAGCCTATTCCGCCTCCTTATCCTAGCTCTCCCGGGGCTTTCTGGGAGTTGTAGTTTTCTCCTCCTAGGTTCCTCTTTCTCCCCCCCCCCGGCGCCCTCAAAGGAGCTTCTTTCGGCCCTTTGGAGCTGGGCTTCATCCCTAGCCTTTCCTCTTCTCCATAATCCTTACAACGTACAGTATACAGTCTCCGTTAACTGACATTAGGTTTACTTGAAGTAATCAGTTATAGTCCTCTGTACACTAATGGGTCTGTGAATTCCATAGACTACGTCTGTCAGATGGTAAAAACTGTCATAGCACTGACATCCAGTGGCCTCCAGATAGGCCCGCACGGTGTTGAGACTCTCCAGCACTCTTGCAAAAGTGACAGGTAGAGGTTGTTGAATTTCGTCAGCACGTGCCTCGCTGCTCATTTCATCCTCTGTTTCATCATCAGCCGTTGTTGCCTGCGTGTAAGCGCATATCTCCACATCAGTGCTGTCGTCAGCTGTTTGTAGATCATAATCAACACCTTTGTAGCGATGAAACTCCTCTTCAGTAACACCGGCTGGGATGTCAATAACCTGTTAATCTGACACGTTTGCAACAGCTGCATCTGTTTCGTCCCTCTCCACATCCTTAACAAAGCTTGCCTGCTTGTAGCAGTTCACAATGGTTGCCTGTGCAACATGATTCCAGGCTTCTTTCTGCATATGTAGGGAATCCAACAGTGATAGATTACAAGCCAGTTCAACAGCACGTTTATCCTTGCCAGTCTGGTCATCCATAACGCTCATCAGACGATGTAGCACAAGAGCCCGATAATGTTGTTTGAAATTGGCTATTATGCCCTGATCCATAGGTTGGATCAGAGAGGTAGTGTTTGGTGGCAGGAAGACCACCTTGACGTTAGATAGCCTGACACCATCCCTGTGTGCAGCACAATTATCACAAAGCAACAAAATCTGACGCCTTTGTGCCCACATTCTAGTGTCTAACTTCTTTAGTCACTGCTTCCAAATTTCCCCAGTCATCCATGAATTTGCATTAGCCTCCTATGACACAGGAAGTTGTTTAACTTTCTTGAAGTAATGGGGCTGTTTGCTCTTTCCAGTGACGAGGGGTTCCAACTTCTCACTCCTATCCATATTGCAGCAAAGGAGGATCATCAGTCAGTCCTTCGATGTTTTACCTCCAGTAGTTTCGGCATGTTTGAATGCAAGTGTTCCATCATGAATCGCTCGCCAGTAGAGACCATTTTCGTCAGCATTGAAAATGTCATGAGGTGCAAACTCGTTCAAGATGGTAGGAAGTGCTGAAACAACCCAATTTTCAGCACCAAAGTAATCAGCGTCTTGTTTCTCACCATGCTGTTTCTTGAATTTTATGTTGTTCCTCTCCTTCCATCTTTCCAACCATCCAACAGTGGCCTTGAATTCAGTTAGTACACGACTGGCCAATCTGCTCTTAGTAGCCCATGCATCAGAACTAACCCCCCTAAAGATGTAACAAATCAAGAGATATCAGCATCCACTCTCTTCTTTAAAGCTATCCCTTCCACCTTGTTAGGATTCTTCCGCATCTGCTTAGGAACAATGAGACCAAACTAAGCTGAAGGAAGAAAAATATCAGGCAGCCAGGAAAAAAAATCCCTTTTTACTTGGTAAATCAGGTCTTCCCCCATTTACCAGGCACAAATCTTTACCCCCAGAATAAGTAGAAAATCATTTTGCTTTGACCAATATTGGAAGCAGCTGATCCTACAATATTCTACACAGCTCCAGCCAGCGGATCTGGATCCCCAATTCAGCCAGTCCAGGATTAGCTCCCCAGAAAGATTTCACTGCCTGCTTCTGGGCCCAGAAGATATGCAAATGACCTCATAACCATACACAAAGGTCTGGAAGAAGATGGCCTGCAAGAGAATCTAGCAAAAGCAAAAAACTAATGATCCTACCCCAACTTCTCAGAACGAACATAACCCAAATAGCAATTAAAACATCAGTGATACTGTTTTTCAATAAAAGCAGGCAAACTCCCTTTCACAATGGCAAAAGAGGCTATCCCCAATCCTATAAGAGTGAGTCCCATATAAAGACAGATTACAACCCAAGTGTTCCAAACCCCTCTTCAGTATAGAAGAAAATCTGCATTCATTTCGATCTTATGAAAGATTCTATCAAAATTCTAAACTCTGTCAATTTTGTCCTAGATCAGTGGCGTACCAAGGGGGGGCGGTGGGGGCGGTCCGCCCCGGGTGCACACCGCTGAGGGGGGGGTGCCGCGCGCCTGTCGGCTCTTCGTTTTCATGCTCCCTTTGCACCGGAACAAGTTACTTCCTGTTCCGGGGCAGAGGGAGCATGACAACGAAGAGCCGGCAGGCGCACAGCACCCCCCGCCAGTGATGTGCACCCGGGGGGGGTTCTTTCGCCGGGGGGAGCATCGCGCTGTTCCGGGGGGGCACTGCACCCGGGGGGCGGGGCGCATCGGCGATCCGCCCCGGGTGTCAGCCCACCTAGGAACGCCACTGTCCTAGATAATTGTCATATCTAGAGGCACTTCTCTGACAGTTTCTGTTTTTTTACTTAAGACACAGTCCCCCTGATTCTACAAAGGTTGCCGAAAATTGCATGCACAAATTTAAGTATGATCCCAATTTGCGTGTGCAATTTAATTGAAAAGGATCCAATTAGTGCAAATTGTCTTTTTAACAAGCAATTATTGGCACTAATTAGATTTAATTGGGAGAATCACACCTAAAATTTACACATAGTCCAAAAAAGGTGGCATGGAAAGGGGATGATCATGGGCGTTTTGGGACAGAATGAGGTGGAGTTTTTAGTTACGTGCGTAATTACAGAATAAAGGCCCTCCGCATGTAAATTTAGGCATGCGCATTTGCACCAGATTTTCATTGGTGCAAATGGTAGTTTCTACATTTACTGGCTTTTAGTTTTAGGCGTGGCTTATAGAATAACTAGCCGTTAAGCCCGTAACAATGGGCTAGTTTTTTGTTTTCCTATGGCCTCCCCCCCCCTCGTCCACCAACCCTGCTCTCTCCCCTGCCCTCCCCCCAGTGTCTGTTTCCCTCAGTTATGCCCCCTCCTTCCCTCCCTGCTCCCTCCTCCTCCGATTTCCACGCCCATGTCCGAACCCACCTCCCTATTGGGCTGTACTGCTGGTGGAGGCGGGGCTTAGACTTCTACACTCTCAGCGTTCCGACTCTGCTGCACATTTGCAGGTGAGTCGGCACTTGCCGTTTATATGTTTGATGCTTAAGCATTTTTTGGCGCCTTTTTTTTTAGGTGCCATATATAGAATGTACCCCAATATGCCCATTTCTGTTGACCAAAGTAAAGGTTTCTACTAAAGAAGAAAGCAAAAATGAGGTGAAACTGGATAATGACAAAACAGCCATGAAATAAAAACTTCTTAGAAAAATAGATACACTAAAGCAGAAAAGCATTCCCTCTAAATTATTTACCATACTCACCTATACTTAGGCATAAAACAAAAAGGACCTGTAATTCTACCTGTTAGAGCAAAATGTTTATATTAGCTTGGTTGTATTACATTTCTGTAAAGGTTATTCTTTTAGAGCTGTTTTCCATTCTGTTGAAACAGTTTTCACAGACTCAAAGAGTGCTTGCCTACCAATGTAGCATTACATTCTGAATGGCTTCCAAGCTTAAACCCACATAACAACACTTTATTTTCCTCAACAATAGAAGATATCTTCTAAGGTAGTTGGCACCCAAAAATAAAAATAAATCTTTTAATAGTATTCAGACTGGAATGAAGAATTTTTATGTTAGACTGATATGGGATTACCATATGGAATTTCCCATACTTAAATTATGCTGAAATATCCAATTAGTGCATTGTAGGCAGCCATGAACCTCATTGTAGTTAAACATTTGCTGACAAGCTGGAATTTCAATTTAGCTTTGTTCGCTGAGTGAGGAAATTTGATCTAGTTTGCCTTCTTTTCAGAGAATGGTTTTCCATTCCCATACTAAGAAACATTGATGTATGGATAAAAAAAAATACATATTATATTGTAGTGCATATAGCAAACCTATTTTGGTTTTCAAATGAAATAATTGAAATATATTTTTACATAGTTGTATTAACTATAAAGAAAATAAATTCTGACAGAAAATGGGAGATGCAGCTTCTGCTATTGATAAATTTCTAAGGTAGGACAATGCAGCCATAGATTAAGGTACAATACTAGAACACTTACCCCTGGCTTTCAGGACAGTTATTAAATATTTTAATATCGGAGTCATAAATATTTTAACATGTACATAATTTGTCAATATTCTCTCAAGGTTTGCCTCATAAAATTATACAGTATCCTTAGTTATTTGTTCTCTTTTCCTTTAACATTCCTTTTAATACTACTTATCCAGTTGCAGATTTGGAGGTGGGACCTCATATCAACAGCTAATAGACTAAGGCTTGAAAAATATTCTAATCAATATTCAAAAGTACTTAAGCAGTCAGGAGCAAGTCCTAACCAAATATGTGCTTGTACAATTTCATGCACCAGGCTGACAATCAAGGATGACTGGTTCAATTCCCACTGCTGTTCCTTGTGATCTTGGACAACTCACTTAGGGGACCTTTTACTAAGTGGTGGTAAGCCCAACGTGGGCTTACCATGCGCCAATCTGGAGTTACTGCTGGCAAAATGCAGGCACCAGTGGTAGTTCCACCCCCAGTGCGTGGCATTTCTGGTGCTAGTGGAAATATTAATAAAATATTTCCACAGGAGTTACCGATGGTAATCAGGCAGCGCATTGTGCTACCCAGTTACCGCCGGGTTAGCACATGTGCTCTTATCACCACCCTAGCTGAGATAATATTTAACCATCTCTCTGACCTCACGTGCAACTTTCTTCAAATCAATCATCTCACTTTCTAATTCTTTGCCGATCCCCCGCCATTGCTGAACCCCCCTGCCACCAACTTTGACCCCCCTGCCATTGCCGAACCCCCCTGCCACCACCTTTGACCCCTCCCCGCCGAAGACCCTCTCGACCCCACTCCTGCCGCCGAGGTCCTCTTCTTCCCAATCCTGTGCAAAGCTTCGTTCTAGTCTGATATCCTTTCCTCTCTGGCCCGCCCTCGTCTGACGTAAGTTACTTACATAAGTTACTTACATCAGACAAGGGCGGGCCAGAGAGGAAAGGGCAATCCCAGGGCAAACAGTAGCTTCCCCATGTCTGTCTCAATAGCAAACTATGGACTTTTCCTCCAGGAACTTGTCCAAACCTTTTTTAAACCCAGAAATGCTAACTGCTGTTACCTCAACCTATGGCAAAGAGTTCCAAAGCTTACTATTCATTGAGTGAAAAAAATATTTCCTCCTATTTGTTTTAAAAGTATGTAACTCACCTTGAGGCGCTTCTGAAAAAGGTGTGACCCAAATTCAAATAAGATTGCGTTGGGGGCAAAAACATGTGGAGGGGCATAATCGAAAGGGATGCCCAAGTTTTGCTGAAGACGCCCTCGCAAAACGTCCCGGCAAAAGGGCAAGGAGACCCGTACTATCGAAACAAGATGGACGTCCATCTTTCGTTTCGATAATACGGTCAGGGACTCCCAAATCCTGAAATTTAGTTTGTCCTTAGAGATGGTCATCCCTAGACTTGGTAGTTTCTGCTTTTCGGCGATAATGGAAACCAAGGACGCCCATCTCAGAAACAACCAAATGCAAGCCTTTTGGTCATGGGAGGAACCAGCATTCGTAGTTCACTGGTCCCCCTCACATGCCAAGACACCAACTGGGCACCCTAGGGGGCACTGCACTGGACTTCAGAAATTTCTCTCAGGTACATAGCTCCCTTACCTTGTGTGCTGAGTCCCCCAAACCCCCCCCCCCCAACTCCCCCAAAAACCCACTACCAACTACTGTACATTACTACCATAGTCCTTACGGGTGAAGGGGGGCTCCTAGATGTGAGTACAGTGGGTTTATGGTGGTTTTGAAGGGTTTACATTTACCACCACAAGTGTAACAGGTGGGGGGAGTGGGCCTGGGTCCGCCTGCCTGAAGTGCACTGCACCCACTAAAACTGCTCCAGGGACCAGCATACTGCTGCGATGAACCTGAGGATGACATTTGAGGCTGGCATAGAGGCTGGCACAAAAGATTTTTAAAGATATTTTTTGAGGGTGGGAGGGGGTTAGTGACCACTGGGGGAGTAAGGGGAGATCATCCCCAATTCCATCCGGTGGTCATCTGGTCATTTCGGGCAACTCTTTGTGGCTTGGTCATAAGAAAAACAGGACCAGGTAAAGTTGTCCAAGTGCTCGTCAGGGACGCCCTCTTTTTTTCCATTATGGGTCGAGGACACCCATGTGTTAGTCACGTCCAAGTCCCACCTTCGCTACGCCTCCAACACGCCCCCGGGAACTTTGGTCATCGCTGCGATGGAAAGCAGTTGGGGACACCCAAAATCAGCTTTCGATTATGCTGATTTGGGCGACCCTGTGAGAAGGATGCCTATCTTCCTTTTGTGTCGAAAGATGGGCGTCCTTCTCTTTTGAAAATAAGCCTGATAGTCAAAAGTTTTTTAGGTATATTAAAAGCAGGAAGCCGGCAAAGAATTGGTTGGACCACTAGATGACCGAGGGGTAAAAAGGGCGATCAGGGAAGACAAAGCTGTAGTGGAGAGATTAAATTAATTCTTTGCTTCGGTCTTCAATGAGGAAGATTTGGGAGAGATACCGGTGCCAGAAATGGTATTCAAAGCTGAAGAGTTGGAAAAACTGAATTAAATCTCTATAGACCTATAGGATGTAATGGGGCAATTTGACAAATTGAAGAGTAGCAAATCTTCTGGACGAGATGGTATTCATCCCAGAGTACTGATAGAACTGAAAAATGAACTTACGGAACTATTGTTAGTAATATGTAATTTATTCTTAAAATCGAGCATGGTTCTGGAAGATTGGAGGGTGGCCAATGTAGCACCGGTTTAAAAAAAAGGTTCCAGAGGAGATCTGGGGAATTATAGACAGGTGAGTCTTAAATTGGTGCCGGGCAAAATGGTAGAGACTATTATAAATAACAAAATTACAGAGCATATTCAAAAGCATGGATTAATGAGACAAAGCCAACATGGATTTAATGAAGGAAAATCTTGCCTCACCAATCTATTACATTTCTTTGAAGGGTTGAACAAACATGTGGATAAAGGTGAGCCAGTTGATATTGTGTACCTGGATTTTCAGAAGGCGTTTGACAAAGCACCTCAAGAAAGACTCCAGAGGAAATTGGAGAGTCATGGGATAGGAGGTAGTGTTCTATTGTGGATTAAAAACTGGTTAAAAGAAAACAGAGAGTAGGGTTAAATGGCCAGTATTCTCAATGGAGAAGGGTAGTTAGTGGAGTTCCCCAGGGGTCTGTGCTGGGACCGCTGCTTTTTAACATATTTATAAATGACCTAGAGATGGGGGTAAACTATTGAGGAAATTAAATTTGCTGACGACACAAGGTTATTCAAAGTCGTTAAATCGCAGGAGGATTGTGAAAACTTAGAAGAGGACCTTCCGAGACTGGGAGACTGGGTGTCTAAATGGCAGATGACGTTTAATGTGAGCAAGTGCAAAGTGATGCATGTGGGAAAGAGGAACTCAAATTATAGCTACGTCATGCAAGATTCCACGTTAGGAGTCACCGTCCAAGAAAGGGATCTAGGTGTCGTCATTGATGATGCATTGAAACCTTGTGCTCAGTGTGCTGCGGCAGCTAAAAAAGCAAATAGAATGTTAGGTATTATTAGGAAAGGAATGGAAAACAAAAATGAGGACGTTATAATGCCTTTGTATCACTCCATGGTGCGACTGCACCTCGAATATTGTGTTCAATTCTGATCGCCGCATCTAAAAAAATATATAGTGGAATTAGAAAAGGTGCAGAGAAGGGCGACAAAAATGATAAAGGGGATGGGACAACTTCCCTATGAGGAAAGGCTAAAGCGGCTAGGGCTCTTCAGCTTGAAGAAAAGTCGACTGTGGGGAGATATGATAGAGGTCTATAAAATAATGAGTGGAGTGGAACGGGTAGACGTGAAGCGTCTACGCTTTCCAAGAATACTAGGACTAGGGGGCATGCGATGAAGCTACAAAGTAGTAATTTTAAAACAAATCAGAGAAAAGTTTTCTTCACTCAACGTGTAATTAAACTCTGGAATTCGTTGCAGAAAATGTTGTAAAGGTGATTAGCTTAGCAGATTTTTAAAAAGGTTTGGACTGCTTCCTAAAGGAAAAGTCCATGGACCATTATTAAATTGGACTTGGGGAAAATATTTCTGGGATAAGCAGCATGAAATGCTTTGCACTTTTTTTGGGATCTTGCCAGGTATTTGTGACCTGGATTGGCCACTGTTGGAAACAGGATGAAGGGCTTGATGGACTTTTGGCCTGTCCCAGTATGGCAACACTTATGTACTTATGTAAAATGCACATATGTACATATTTGCATTGTAGATGGAAATTTAGGGGTTCTTTTACCAAAGGGTGGTAAAAGTTGCCCTGTAGCAGTGTTGGTGCATGGGTTTGCTGTGTACCGAGGCCCCTTTGAACATCATTTGTAAAAGGATCCTTTTCTTTTAAGGAAAGAAATGGCTGTGTGGTAAGTTTTTTTTTTTTTAAATTATTTATTTATTTGTTTTAAATCAAATTAAACAAACTGTTAGATTTCAACAGGTAATACAGACAAGCAATAATATAAGAAGAACATAATTTTCCCTAGGGAAAATAAATATAAAATAAAAATATTACTCTTCTTTAGACCACTGCTAGTGGGGGGTAGTCTACAAAATTAAGAAGACTATAACAAAAAGGAATTAAAATAAAGTGGTAATATGCTTAGCATGCGACCTATTTTAATATCAAATAATATAATCATCTGAAGCGACGGTTAACCAATTTTCTTTATACTTACAGTGGGGGAAATAAGTATTTGATCCCTTGCTGATTTTGTAAGTTTGCCCACTGACAAAGACATGAGCAGCCCATAATTGAAGGGTAGGTTATTGGTAACAGTGAGAGATAGCACATCACAAATTAAATCCGGAAAATCACATTGTGGAAAGTATATGAATTTATTTGCATTCTGCAGAGGGAAATAAGTATTTGATCCCCCACCAACCAGTAAGAGATCTGGCCCCTACAGACCAGGTAGATGCTCCAAATCAACTCGTTACCTGCATGACAGACAGCTGTCGGCAATGGTCACCTGTATGAAAGACACCTGTCCACAGACTCAGTGAATCAGTCAGACTCTAACCTCTACAAAATGGCCAAGAGCAAGGAGCTGTCTAAGGATGTCAGGGACAAGATCATACACCTGCACAAGGCTGGAATGGGCTACAAAACCATCAGTAAGACGCTGGGCGAGAAGGAGACAACTGTTGGTGCCATAGTAAGAAAATGGAAGAAGTACAAAATGACTGTCAATCGACAAAGATCTGGGGCTCCACGCAAAATCTCACCTCGTGGGGTATCCTTGATCATGAGGAAGGTTAGAAATCAGCCTACAACTACAAGGGGGGAACTTGTCAATGATCTCAAGGCAGCTGGGACCACTGTCACCACGAAAACCATTGGTAACACATTATGACATAACGAATTGCAATCCTGCAGTGCCCGCAAGGTCCCCCTGCTCCGGAAGGCACATGTGACGGCCCGTCTGAAGTTTGCCAGTGAACACCTGGATGATGCCGAGAGTGATTGGGAGAAGGTGCTGTGGTCAGATGAGACAAAAATTGAGCTCTTTGGCATGAACTCAACTCGCCGTGTTTGGAGGAAGAGAAATGCTGCCTATGACCCAAAGAACACCGTCCCCACTGTCAAGCATGGAGGTGGAAATGTTATGTTTTGGGGGTGTTTCTCTGCTAAGGGCACAGGACTACTTCACCGCATCAATGGGAGAATGGATGGGGCCATGTACCGTACAATTCTGAGTGACAACCTCCTTCCCTCCGCCAGGGCCTTAAAAATGGGTCGTGGCTGGGTCTTCCAGCACGACAATGACCCAAAACATACAGCCAAGGCAACAAAGGAGTGGCTCAGGAAGAAGCACATTAGGGTCATGGAGTGGCCTAGCCAGTCACCAGACCTTAATCCCATTGAAAACTTATGGAGGGAGCTGAAGCTGCGAGTTGCCAAGCGACAGCCCAGAACTCTTAATGATTTAGAGATGATCTGCAAAGAGGAGTGGACCAAAATTCCTCCTGACATGTGTGCAAACCTCATCATCAACTACAGAAGACGTCTGACCGCTGTGCTTGCCAACAAGGGTTTTGCCACCAAGTATTAGGTCTTGTTTGCCAGAGGGATTAAATACTTATTTCCCTCTGCAGAATGCAAATAAATTCATATACTTTCCACAATGTGATTTTCCGGATTTAATTTGTGATGTGCTATCTCTCACTGTTACCAATAACCTACCCTTCAATTATGGGCTGCTCATGTCTTTGTCAGTGGGCAAACTTACAAAATCAGCAAGGGATCAAATACTTATTTCCCCCACTGTATAAATGCTTTCAACTGTTCAGGTTGATAAAAATATATTTCAGACCCATAAACTTGATGACACATTTACAGGGGTAATTAAGATAAAAGGAGGCCCCTATAGATGTCACTTCTGTTCTCATTGATAAGAACAACTTCCTCCTTTCCTGGGTCTGCTTAGTAATATCAGGATAAATCCAAACTTTTTTTGCCCCTGAATAGAGATTGCATTTTTTTTAAAGTACATATGCATCACCGCATCAAGATCTTGTTGAAAAATTAGAGTCGTTCTTTCAGAGTTCAAATTTAAGGTTGTCTCTAATAATTCAGAAATATTCAGACCTTCCTCTTGATTTTCGTTTGGTATAGCTTGAAGAGAAGTTTCAGGAAAATTTTTTGTTGGAATATAGTACACGTTATTCAATGGTGGAATAGATTCTGGGGAAAAATTTAGAACCTCCAACAAGTATAATTTAAAAGCTTCCAGTGGATTAATTCCTAATTCCTTCGGAAAATTCAAGAGCCTTAAATTTAGCCTCCGATTGTCGTTTTCTATCTGTTCTAGTCTATGCTGTGTAGACAAATTATCTTTTACTATTGAGGTTGAAACATCATTTAATTTAATGACATCTTGCTTAAGAACTTCTAATTGCTAAGTTGTTTCTTGCTTTGCGGCGGTAAGTGATAATGAGAGATTTTCCACTGTACTTACTAAGTCTTTTATTTCTTTTGCCGAATTGGCCAATGTCGTGACCACCTTCTGGAGAGTTTCCAAATGCTCTCCAGGGTCACTGCCGTTGTTTTCCATGTTGGAGCGATATGCTCAGCCCGAAATTCCCTCAATGACGGGCCTCCCTCAGGTTCTGTCTCTCCCGTTCCTCGATCCGATACCGCGCCCTCATCCACTTCCGGGTCGGGCTGGTCGCGCCTGGAGAGACATTCTTTGGGGAGTGGCGGTGGATGAAGATACGGAGGGGAGAGTGAAACTTCCAGCCCCAAGTCTCCTAGGGAGTCTTCACCCGCGGAGACAATGGGGCCCCTCTCGGCAAATAAGGTAGGTGGCTTCTTGGTGTATCTTTCAATAGTTTGTTGAGCTGGAGAGGACGTCCTAGTAGATGCGGATACAACTTTGACTGTCCCCTTACGCTTAGTATGGGCCATCGTAAAAAAAAAAAAGGTTAAATTCAGCAAACTATGGAAGAGCTCCACCAAACAGCTCTCAGCATGCCGCCATCTTGAGACACCCCCCCGTCGGCTGTGTGGTAAGTTAAACACTTGCTGCGCAGTTATTTCCTGGGGAGCTCTTACCACCTCCTATTTAGGAGGCAGTAGGGGCTGCGGCGGAAGCCCGCGGTACCTGGGCAGTGCTATGCTCTGCTCCACCACCAAGCACACCCCGGTGCTAGAAATTTTAAAAAATCTATTCTAGCACCAAAATTGGTACACGGTAGAAGTCGGAATTACCGCCAGGCTTCCCTAGGAGCCTGGTGGTAGGGCTGAATTGCCATGCTCCAAGCCAGTTCTACCCCTACCACTCTTTTGTAAAAGGATCCCTTAATTATGTGAAATGTTTGTATATGATTCTATAACAACAAGCTTAAGAAGTTAATGAGTACTGATAACAGCACTTAAAAAGCAATAATGAGCACTAATTGGCACTGATTAGTATTTTCGCACAGAACTTGCTAAGCTTATTCTGTAATTAAGTGAGTAAAACTTCTAACATGCGCAGGCAAAAAGGGGCATGGTTATGGGTGGGGAAATTGGCATTTTGTGGGTGTTCTGAAATGTATGCACATAGTTATAGAATATGGCCCAGTGCGTGTAAATCTATATGCTGGGATTTGCACTACATTTTCATTGGTGTAAATGGATGCACGTAGTTTTAGGTACTGAGATATCAACTAAGTTTATTCTATAATCAAGGCGCCGATTGTAGAATACGCTTAGTTGGCACTGATTTCAGCGTCAATTTTTAGGTGCCATATATAAAATCTCCCCAAGTATCTATCTATCTATCTATCTATCTATCTGAAAATGGTCAGTCAACTGTAACCTGGTTTTGATTCTAGATTGATTTGTATGAAAACTGAGTTTATTTTTACCATGTCAATTGTGCTACAAAATGTATGAAGCACAGGACTTGTTTGATTTTGCTTGCTGCATAAAGTAAGATTTATGTTTTCAACTTCAGATACCAAATGTATTCCCCCCCCCCCCCCGTTTACAAAGCCGCGCTAGCGGCTGTTGAGCGGCAGTGCAGACACAGCCCATTGAATGGACTGCGTCAGCATTACCACACCGGCAGCTGCTAGCGTGGCTTTGTAAACAGAGAGGTTAGGGCTAGGATTATTTGAAGTATGCCACCATGTTAATGAAATTAATATACATTGGTGCATAAAATGGGACTTTTGATATGTAACATGCATTAACACATATTAATGTGCAGTAACACACTAGTTCCTTTAAGCAAATCTAGCCCCAAATGTTTTGGACAAAATTGACCATATATATACCCTAGAAAGGGGGATGGTATTTTAAAAGTATTTCCATGTGAAAATAGTGGCATGAAAATTGACTGTATGTGCAAATAGTAATTTTAGAAAGCCACTCTTATGGATATCAACAAGATGCAGAGTTTTTAAAAGGACATGATTAGGGCGTGATTTGGGCAGGCCTGAAATATAGAGGTGCATTCCCCATTGTAAAAAGAGGATTCCCCCTCACTCACACACACACACACACACACACACACACACACACACACACACACACCATAATGTAAATCCATTCAACCCTGATCCATCAGAGTCATGGAATCGGAGGTAGGGTATTATTATGGATTAAGAACTGGTTGAAAGATAGGAAGCAGAGAATAGGATTGCGTGGCCAGTATTCTCAGTGGAGGAGGGTAGTTAGTGGGGTCCCGCAGGGGTCTGTGCTGGGTCCGTTGCTTTTTAATGTATTTATAAATGACCTAGAGATGGGAATAACTAGTGAGGTAATTAAATTCGCCGATGACACAAAATTATTCAGGGTCGTCAAGTCGCAGGAGGAATGTGAACGATTACAGGAGGACCTTGCGAGACTGGGAGAATGGGCGTGCAAGTGGCAGATGAAGTTCAATGTTGACAAGTGCAAAGTGATGCATGTGGGTAAGAGGAACCCGAATTATAGCTACGTCTTGCAAGGTTCCGCGTTAGGAGTTACGGATCAAGAAAGGGATCTGGGTGTCGTCGTCGATGATACGCTGAAACCTTCTGCTCAGTGTGCTGCTGTGGCTAGGAAAGCGAATAGAATGTTGGGTGTTATTAGGAAGGGTATGGAGTCCAGGTGTGCGGATGTTATAATGCCGTTGTATCGCTCCATAGTGCGACCGCACCTGGAGTATTGTGTTCAGTACTGGTCTCCGTATCTCAAAAAAGATATAGTAGAATTGGAAAAGGTACAGCGAAGGGCGACGAAAATGATAGTGGGGATGGGACGACTTTCCTATGAAGAGAGGCTGAGAAGGCTAGGGCTTTTCAGCTTGGAGAAGAGACGGCTGAGGGGAGATATGATAGAAGTGTATAAAATAATGAGTGGAATGGATCGGGTGGAAGTGAAGCGACTGTTCACGCTATCCAAAAATACTAGGACTAGAGGGCATGAGTTGAAGCTACAGTGTGGTAAATTTAAAACGAATCGGAGAAAATTTTTCTTCACCCAACGTGTAATTAGACTCTGGAATTCGTTGCCGGAGAACGTGGTATGGGCGGTTAGCTTGACGGAGTTTAAAAAAGGGGTTAGATAGATTCCTAAAGGACAAGTCCATAGACCGCTATTAAATGGACTTGGAAAAATTCCGCATTTTTAGGTATAACTTGTCTGGAATGTTTTTACGTTTGGGGAGCGTGCCAGGTGCCCTTGACCTGGATTGGCCACTGTCGGTGACAGGATGCTGGGCTAGATGGACCTTTGGTCTTTCCCAGTATGGCACTACTTATGTACTTATGTACCTGAACAGCAACAATTCACCCTTGTTGCATTCCTATCTACTCTTTCCTCCGGGCATTCTCCCTCTCCCAGTTCTTATTGGGGGCTTTTCCTGGTGGTATGCAGGAGTGATTCCCAGTTGTTCACGTTCCATCTGGTCAAAATGGTGCCTCTGACTTTAACCCCCCCCCCAAGTGTCTCCTGCTCATTTCAGAGTGAGTTCAAAATGGTGCCTCACTCCTACCAGTAGTCTTGATATACTACAGCTAGCTGTCAAGATGCCAATAAGACAGAATGTCTCTGTTCAGTTTTATCAGGTGTTTCTGCTAGGCACATCATGCCCTGAGAAGATTCATAAAATTATATAATTTCTTCCTGACAATAAGACAGCACTGCAGGCCATTAGGGATTTTTACAAAAGAGATCTCCTACATATAAAGAGTGCTACTGATTAATGGCACATTACACTTGCATTGCCTTGTGACAGATAATATTTGCATAGGAATATGAAACACTATCACTCTCAGAATATGCAATTTGTTTGTAATACACACATGGAAATACTGAACGCACTGACTAATTTTCCTCGCTCTTGTCATAGCATCTTCAGTTTCACTTTGTATTCTCCCAGCAGTTTTAAGAAGAAATATATGGTCACAGGTGTCTGCTGTATGAGTAGAGAATTTTACTCCATCCCCATATACAAGAGGTTTTCCTGTAAATGTCTTGGCCATGGCACCAAAGATCTGATGTACTGCCAGGACTGCTCAACGAGAGCAGCTTTGCCTATTACAAGTATCCCATACCAAAGGCAATAGGCAGAAATTAGTCTCATTTCCCTGCTGCTGTCCTGACCATAGGAAAAGCTTCTATGCAGATAATATTTTTGTGAGGCTCTTGATGAAATCACAGTTATGCACTGCCGCCTAGGGAAGCTTCATGGACAGATGTGATATGCAATAGGGCAGCTTGACATGGCTCGTGGCTTTTGTCAGAGAACTTTTGAAAAGAAAATTATACAGAGGAACACACATCCACTTGTTTTGTCACCAAGGGAATGTTTGCACTGTTGACAAGTCAGTTCAAGAGTCTGGATAAAACTACAAGTTCCGTCCAGTAATTGCCTGAGAAAGTTTCATACCTTGTGATTGTTTGCTTGTGTTTTATATAATACAATGGCAGCCATAACATTCCAGTTGATATTGATAAATGATTGTGGAAATTTTGCTACCTGTATTGTACACGTGCTAGATTATACAGTAAGTGGGAATGAGACCTGCTCATGAGTAATCAAGGGTGACATTTCCTCTAAATACAATTTTAATACATATTTTCCACCAAGAATGGGTCCATTTCACAGTTATATTGTGGAATACTATATTGTCATTTCTTTTTACAGTAAATAGGTTGATATCCCTTTTCTTCTTGCTCCTGTTCAGTTACCTTGTTATTGTTGAAATAATGACACAGAATGGTTTCTAGTAGGTGTGAAGGCATTTAATCATGTTAATAGCGGATTAGTATAGGCTTTTGGACTGCACAGTTTAAAAATAATTGATTTCTTATAGTACACAAATGAAAACCAAACCAGAGATTTCATTTAGAAATGTATAACACTTTATAATAAAGCAATATTCCATGGACCAGGCAAAAGAAGGCTCAGACTGCTTTTCTGCTCATGTGTGCCAGCTTGGAACCGGGTTACCATCTTAACGCATTGTCTTCTTTGCCGCCACAGGTCCTTCTTCCTGCCTCGTCGTCCCACCTCCTCCTTACCTTATGTACTTACTGTTTCCGCCATGGGAGGGGACGTGGCAGGAAGGATCTGCGGCAGCAGAGGAGTTAATACATTAATGTAGCCCGCACACATGAGCATGAGCGCAGGATAGAACTAGAAGACAGACAACCGTCGACCAAGGGAGCACTGCAGAGAGTGCCAATGTGAGACGCTGAGGATTAAGCACTGAAGCAGCCAAGAATTGAGGTGTGGGGGCCTGACTCAGTATTGCACACAGCTAAGGAGCTAGGGTGCGGGGGCGGCAGGATCTTAACATTGTTTGTGGGGAGGAGGCAGAATGGTCTTAAGATTGTGGTGGAGGTGGTGGTGGTGGGGGGGTGCAACAGGCCCTTATGTTTGTGGAAGGGAGGATATGGGAGGGCCCGACGGGAAGCCCTTAAGATTGTTTGACTTGGGCCAAGCTTTGTCTCTCGATGGCCCTGTACCCAGCCAGTCAGGTTTTCAGAATACCCACAATGAATATGTATGAGCATGCTCAGTTTCACTTAAAGGAGCATGCACGACGTGAAGAGGAAGAAATAGCAGGGCAGGGAATGCGGTGGCACCAGAGACCGGCGCTGAAGAAGGCTTCAGCTGGCAGAGGTTGGGGACCCCCGCCAGCAAAGGTATTTGCTGCTTTGAAGTGTGGAAGGGCGGTGGGGGTAGCAAAAATGCGGTGGGGTGGGGCAAGGTGGCGGGGCAGCAGACTAAAATGTGGCCCCCACCTCAGGCTCTGGCTCCCTCCCACTGCACAGTCTGGCTACACGCCTAGACCAAAGGTCAAAAAAGCCCAGTATCCTGTTTCTAACAGTGACCAAGTACCTGGCAAGATCCCAGAACAGTAAAACAGATTTTCTGCTGCTTATTCTAGAAACAAGCAGTGGATTTTCCCAAGTCCATCTTAATAATGGTTTAAGGACTTTTCTTTGGGAAATTATCCAAACTTTTTTTTTTAATCCTGCTAAGCTAACTGCTTTTTATCACATTCTCTGGCAATAAATTCCAGAGTTTAATTACACATTGAGTGAAGAAATATTTTGTCTAGTTTGTTTTAAATTTACTACTTCATAGCTTCATTGTGTGACCCCTAGTCCTAGTATTTTTGCTCAGGAGTTTCTCGTGAGAAACTTTGTTAGAAGTCTTCACTACAAGGCCCATCCCCACCCCCAGAATCGTAAGATTGTGTGGGTTATTCATTTTAAAATTAATTTAATAAATATTGTCCCATTTATGAGATCTGTAGAACCAAGTGGGTCAGAAAACAGCTCAGTTTCTCCTGAGCTGATGAGTCAATATTTCAAAATAGTGCGATTGAATCTGCTGCCTTCTGTGGGGTGTGTGGCCTTGAGGCTGGCATCATTTTGCTGTATGGACATACCTTCAACAACAGAATAGCACCAGAATCAAACCCACTGGTACAATTTTGAAATACTGAAAGCTGGGGCTGGAGTGATTGGGTATTCTTCCAGCTCAATTTGGACTTATCAACTATATAGTCCATATTCAGACTCTTGCCCAATTAAATCATGGTCAGTGGGCCATCCACAATATTCATTGGCACTTAACCAGGCAGTGCCACTGATTATTGGCTCTGATTGGCCATTTTTTAACTAGGACAAAGAGGGGTGTTCCAAGGGCAGAGTCGGGGAGGAGCCAGTACCCACATAGGTAAGTGACCAAATAGGACTGCATAAATAGCAGTCCTAACTGGTAAACCCAACATGGGCTTACTGCTTGCCATTCCAGAACTACTGCAGGAGCCCGGCGGTAGTTCCCACCCCCAGCATGCGTAATTTCTGGCACTACAAAAATATTTTCTATTTTGTAGTGCCGGTGCTTACCAATAGGTGGCGGTAAGTGCTTCCCCCCAATAGCCACTTAGTAAGTGGTTCACTTACCACATAGCGAGGCAGCCTTTTACAAACACCTTTCTTCCAATTTACCTTCCCTCCTTACTACCCCCCCCCCCCAACATCATAATCCCCCTCTCTCCCCATCCACCTACCTGCCTGATCTATGGTGGTTTAGCGGGGGAATGAGCAGGTGTGATGTTCACTCCTTCTTGCCCATTGTAGATGCCTCTTCAAATTGGTGCTGCAACTGCTAGCAACAGCCTCACAGTACTATCTCTGCATTGTTAACACATTGATCCGTTCATAACATTGTCCTGTACTATTTAATTTCCCTCTTAATCCTAAATGCCTCCCTGCACCCTCTCTGATCTTCACAGCTCTCGCTCTCTCTTCTCCAATCCCTTCTTACAATTAAACTTGAGGTCACCCATCAATCAGCTTTCATCTTTCTTGTTCCTCTGCTCTGGTGCAGGAGGTGAACCAAATCAATCTAAAATTTAAAGCTGCACTAAAAACTTGACTGTTTCTTCTAAGCATTTCCATCCCTGACATTGCAGCTACTGTGAATTATATTTGCTTTTCCACGCCTTTTATCTCTGGCATGGGCTAAACACCTGACCCTCAATTTCTCTAGACCTGGTCTTGTCTCACTTCTCTAACCCTCTTTTTGCCTTTTTCTACCTTCATTCTCCTTGTTCTTCCCTCTTCCCTTCATTTCCTACATTGTTTTAGTGGGTGTTACTATGGGGGCAAGCTTTCAATCTAGGCTACTGTTATGAAGGTTTATTTTACCACTAATCTGCACTATTTTAGCACAGGTCCCATTTTATGCAATGAGACCTAGTTACTAATAACCCGGGTTAACAGTAAAATAACCCATCTTAATGGTAGCCCACATTGATAAACTCCCTCTTTACATTGTTGTTGATAGTTTAATATTTCCTATATTAGCTGCCACTATGCTCCTTGCCTTGAATTTTATTATAACATCTTTTGTGTTCTGTGGCTTTCCTGTCAGAATGTATTTATTTTATCTGTTTTCTACACCATTTTGCTACACGTACAAAGCCCAGAGTGATGCTGCCCTTTTTTTGAAAGTGATATTTTATAAAAATGGCTGCTCCCACTGTAAATGTAACACAAACTGGGCAGGCGTCACCATGTTACTCTCTTTGCATCACACACAAACACTCCATAAGTCAACACTTCATGCTATCCAATAAAATAGTGGAATTTATTATGGCTGCAGCATTCTATTACTTACATATGCAAAATAACTAAAATATCATGCAATTACATTCAAGTATGCAGCTTACAATATCAATCAATTAGGTACATGAATCTAAATTCCTACCTAAAGCCTTTGGGCAGGTTGTATAGCCTTTTGAGTCACACAGTTCCCACTTTTTCAGCCTTACATGAACCACATTCCTGTGTCACCTGTGGCATGTACCTTAGACATACCGAGGTGCTGCCATCACATCCTTGATGGAGTTTGGCCATAAAGCCACATTTACCTTAAGTGTTGACTCTTTCTTGATGCCTTCAGCCTCCCAATTCCATCCAAGTCTGAGCAGACTCCATTGACTATCTCTGTCACTGGTCCCCCACTGTACAAGAGAGGGACCGGCCATGGTTTTGTCATCAACCATGCAACTGCTATCATGTGCAAACACAACTTACATATCTGACCGCTGTTGAAGCTTAAAGTGGTCTGAAACCTTCTGCTGTGTGCTCTCTTACACTAGGACCCACTGCCAAGGACCAGGACAGCAAAACCTCACTTGTTGCGGTCCCCCCCCCCCCCCCCCCACCATGTAGGACTCTTAGCCACGGCCAATTCTTAAACTCCATTACCTTACCTCTAAGATATGCCCATAATACTTATCATGAAGGAGACAACTATTGGGAATGAGGAATAAAATTACATGCTGAGTAAGGTATTCCTATACCAAAACCAGCAGAAAATACTATAAATAGCTCAGTGCTCAGATAGCCTGTGACTCTCCCATCATTTATTGTTATATGATGCCCTGTGTGGACATGTTCCTGGTTTGGGCTAGCATGTGCTGCTAGTATATGAAGACTTATTGACTGTAATCTTTGGGGGCCTATGCTATGACCCATAGGGGCCACACCCACATATAATTCTTGGATAGGCTAATACGCTCTACTACTACTACTCATCATTTCTATAGTGCTACTAGACATACACAGCGCTGTACACTTGAACATAAAGAGACAGTCCCTGCTCGACAGAGCTTACAATCTAATTAGGCCAAACAGGACAAATAAGATATAAACAATCTAATTAGGACAGACAAACAGGACACCTGATTGTATCTGCTGATGGCACCTTCAGGCTTGGCTATCAAAGGTCATTGCAGTAGTATAAGTTGAGATGTAGTGATTATATACTGAGCCTGTAGGCCCACCGTCTTATTGCAGCTGATTAATTTCAGAAAACTGTGAGCCAACGGCAATTGAAGCAGTGTATAACTACCTGTCATACTCTCTTCGGCTATTGTTGACATGTGCATCTGGTATATATGAGACCTGCAAGCCAACTGTTAGTGGAATGACATACGAGACCTGAACGCCAAATGCATGGGTGTAGCCCAGCACCCTACTGTATTGCGTTGTACACTCTGAGTGGAAGATTCTGAGCACTCATATGGAAAACAGCTGTGTATATCTCGTATTGCCATAATGAGACTACATATGGATGGTACTAGGATGTTTTGTGTGAGTCTAGAATGCTGACGTGTTTCCAGTGCCAGTGAAGACAGAGGCATTACTGTATGCCTGTATCTTTATTATGCAGAAGGTGTTTTATCATACAGGCAGAATTTTTAAATTTTTGAAATGGTGACTTCTGTCCAGTCCGGTTGTAATTATTCATTCAATATGTGTGTATGGCATGGCATATAACTCCCAATTTTGAGCCCATACTGCAATTGTAACCCAGAGAAAGGGGGGATCAGTGTTCGCTACATGGGACTTCCCTTGTATAGCTCGGCTAATGAGTTGAATGTGAGTTGTCTACACCAATTGATACTGAATGAGAAAGTATAAAGCACCCTGTCAGGAGGGTCACTTTTTAGGGGCAAAAACAGCCGTTTATCTAAAGAGTAATGTGTGTCTTTTTTGGCGGTCGGCACCAGGTCTGCACCTGCATATGGATACTCCATAATGGCTGATCTGACATTCTGATGGTCACCGAAAAGAATGTGGAGCAGTAGTCCGTGCTTCATCGGAATCACTAATAATGGTTGCGTGTGGGTTAATGTGAAGCGCTTGTGTCAAAGAGTGTGCATTATGTTACCATTTGAAGTAAAGCAGAGATGGAAGGCCAGCACATGAAGTAAAGTTGTCATTGAAAGCCTGTTAGCAGTCGAGTATGATACCTACATAAGTAAAGTTGACCTGTAAGACCAGTCCATAAAAATTTGCGGCAGCTTTTTGGTGCCAGGAAGCAAGAACCCAGTGGGACATTCTGCCCCATTAATAAGAGGCTCAAGAGCTGACACAATATGTTCCTCTTACAGAATCAGAGCTGTGCCCCGAAAACAGATTTCCTGATAAAGTACCCTGATGGATAACACCATGCACATATATGTATTTCCTAATCTTGGGTTGCTATCTAACTGCCCTGCAGTAACAGGAATTCTATGTTGCTGTACAGTATTAATACTCTTACTAATCAGAAACAAATGCAGCAAAAACTGCACCTGCAGATGGCCGATGCATTTTTATGTGTACCAATGCATGAGATACATATTCTGAAGAATGGTCCAAAATCTAGTTACCTGATGCTAAGGTCCACCTTGGGAGCTGTCACTGAGAAAAATATCTAGGTGTAATGGTAGTAGTCCTCCATGCACTGTGTAGTGTTCGCAACCCCACCATGAGCACAGTGTCCAACTCTGGTTGCCACATTCCCACCAGAGATAGAGCGGAGTTAGAAAAAGGTTCCAAGAAGAGCGGCCAAGATGATAAAGTGGGGGAGGGTGGGTGACGGTGGAACTCATCCCATTTGTGGAAAAAGGAGGTATGCCTTGCACTAGGAAGAACCATGTGTCTAACGAGTGATCATAATGCTGAGTACACGACCACTGCTAGTCTGCTTTAAGCATTGCACAGACAGTGTTACTGATATGGGGGTCCATATTAATGGTCACCTAAGAAAGGATACTGTGTTAACTGTTCACCATATGATGTGTTATGGAGGAACTGTAATGGGGTGACCAAGCATTGCAACGTAGCATGGCAGTGGAATATATCCAGCGCCAGTGCTGAGGTAGAATATATCTGCAACCCCTCGCTCTCTCACTGCCTCACTGACAATTATTAGTATTACCCAGCAACGACATTCATCAACCTATCAGCATATACCATTGTGGATGAATATATAGACCCATGCTGCCTAGCACAACCAGGACTATGTATCATGTTTGAAATGGAATTAAATGAGAAGTTGCTTAAGATACGGCTGTTTTGCTGTCTCCACTGTAACTCCTATTGCTGCACTTTAAAATGATAGTAATCCTTGCCAAGCAAATGAACACCTAGTGTCCAGATGGAACTGCCTGACATAGGATGTAAAAGCATGGCAACCATGATTCTGTGCACTAATCCTTGCAGACACACAGAAACTGCATGTAAGTTGGTGGGCCACCACAGCCTGAAATCCAAGTGCCACTAAAATTAGAGACATCAGGCTGTGTATGACGAGCCCATTGGTCTGTGGGTGTCATCATGACTCTCCAATGTTGTTAGCTCAACTTACTGTAGAGAAATATATGCACATACCTGGTCTGCAGTCAGGTGCTTACAAAGCCTAGAAAGCCTTGTGGGTCTTTTTTGAATATCCTATCACGATTGGTGGTCTTTATGATGCTATGATGATATCCCAAACATTGCAGCTGCCCACCATTGCAGTAATAACTTGGATGAGGGAGGGTAGAGGTGGAGGGGGCACATATCAAACATTTGCCTGCAACGGGGCTGCTGCTCTCAGGCACTTTGATTCTTCTTTGTAGGCATATCTGAAAGAAAGGCTATACAGAGATGATGCAGATTAAAATTTGCCTCGGCATGAATATCGGTTATTGTATAGATATTAGAGACAAAATACTAATATTGACTAATCACATGGCTCTCAATCATTGCATAAACATTGAATAACCTATTAGAAAGGGAATCTTGCATACGTGCTGTCGTATTTTTGTTCTTGTGTACCACCTACTGTAATTGTTCCACATAAGCACCAAGTTGATTTATAATGTATCATGTAGGTCCCGCTGCGGAATCATGTGTGCGAGCATGCAGTATGACCCAGCCTGCCTGCCTACCCAGAACCTCTATAGGGCCATCCACGATGGCCTCTATTACAGAATGCAAAATTTAAACCATAACAAGATGGTTACCCACCTTGTACCAGTCTCCTAGCAAATATGGCTGCCCATGCAAGTGCTAGATAAGGGCTTCCATAAATATGGTTACCCACACATGGCTCACCAATGTCTGCCATAGCAGATTTGCAGAGCCCCACACAATCTGGCCTCTAATTGTGCAGCCACCAGAAACCCCCACCAAATTTGGCTGCCAATGTTGACCATGGCACTAGCACTCCAGAAGTAAAAGTCGGCCCAACAACAGCCACTCCAGTGGTACTATCATGTGAAGAAGCGCCTTGCACACCAAACACAGCAAACACAAGGAGCGCACTCTACCTCCAAACCTGCAGCACACTGAGGCTTTCCCCAGGCTGCATGCAGAGCTGTTCCACTGTGCATTCGGGTCACTGGCACTAAGGCCCACCATTATTATAGCTCCCTTGGACCTCCTAAGGCACCTCGTCACACTGCCAGCCAGCCCCAACCACTGCTTAAATGCCGTGTCTGGGTTTCCTTTTTGCTTCACCTCCTTAGAAAAACAGTGCAAGCACATGTGGTTGCTCAAAGTTGGTCTGGAGGGGGTAGAGAACTTGGAACGTGGTGTCTGAGGCAACACCATCAATGCAAACAACAGAATGCATTCACAAGCTGCAAAGATAAGGGCAAAATTGCCACAATGCACAAGGAAAGGAAAAAGGCAGCCAGTACCCTACCTTTTATATACTTCCCGACATATCCTACCTACACCTACCTGTAAACTCTTCCTTCTGACCCTCCCCTCTCACTCCACTTTCCTTCTCCTACCACCCCCACCCCCACCACCATCACTCTAGCTTTGCTGAGCCACTGCCCGTTTCGTGGCTGACAACCTAATTGTCTGGGTCAGCTTCCTTACATGTATTTCTAGTACAAACGTTTTACTGTATTTTACAAAATAATCTGCATTCAGTGACCCTGCAAACTGTGAACCTCCTGATTTGTGGATGATGCTAAAAACCTAACATCAACATTAAAGGCAATTAGTGCTGGACTAGGGTGTGCATTAACGAGCGCAGAATGTTCAGAGGGCTCTAGTGCAGGTATCAGCATGTGCATCAAAGATGGCCACAAATTATATTTAAATGTAGCGAAATGGATGTTAATGAGGTTACTCATTATTCCCTCACAATGCTCAGACCACAGCACAGAAAAAAATGCTGGGCTTAATACTGAAAGTACCGCCAGCTCAGGGGTGGCATTGAAGGTTTTGAGGAGATGATTTATTCTGTATTTCTGATGTTAAACTGCTGGGCTTGTGTTGTTTTAAAAGTGGAAGGAACCAGGGGCATAGCCAGACACCCAAATTTGGATGGGCCTGGGCCCAAGATGGGTGGGCAGAAGAACTCCACCTTGTCCCACAAGCGATTTGGTCTCTCTCTCTTTCTCTCTTTTGCCTGCATGCCATATGGTCTTTCAAACACTTACGGAAGACTCCCGAGGAAAGCGCTACGGCGCCAAAACACGGCTGTGTTGAGTCACCTATTCATAATAAATATCATTGTTTTAACTAATTCATACGTCTCCCCCATTGTTTGAATAGAGCCTATTTTCCCCACCACTTTTCTGTTTTCTCCCTTTCAAACATACCCCCTAACCCACATACCTTTTAAGTAACAGATTTTCACCGGTAGTGAGCAGCAACAAATACACACTGCTCATGTTGGCCCCACTGCCTTCCCTCTGATGCAACTTCCTGTTTCCGCATAGGTGGGAATACATCAGCGGGAAGGCTGTGGGGCCAGTACAAGTAGTATGTATCAGTCGCTGCTCGCTGCAGGTGAAGATCTGCTGTTTACAAGGTATGAAGGAAGGACAGTTGTTGGGAGTTTTTGACTGGTGGGGCTTGGGGATCCCTGCCAGCCACACCATAGGTGTGCTGCTACTAGGTGGTCTCAATGTGTGTAAAGCAGAGTTGTTTATCTGTGAGGGAAAAGTCTCAACCGCTACAGCTATATTGTATACACCTAAGTGTTCATTTTATAGCCTGTAGAAAAAGTCATCATAGACTTGAAAAAACCCTCAATTTTTTACTTATATAGAATTTTTGTTTGCTTTATTTTATCAAAAAAAGTAAAATCGCCACTTATCTTGCCAAATGTTTCTTTTGAAAAGGCGCTTAGTCCGGTTAGATAATGAAAATGCAATGGTTCCTACGGTCCCGTTTCGAGTATCTTCGTCAGGGAACCTTCTTGCACCTGAAAATATTGCGCCAAAATAATTAAATGAAAAGCAGGAAAAATTCAAATTCAAATAGTGTTATAATAGTAATAATAATACCTCACAGACAAATCATGTCATCATACCTTTGTTCAAAATCTTTATTCAAAATCTGACTTAGTTTTTCTCTAAGGAAGATCGTGTCTTCTGTGAAGAAATTTGTTGGCGTCCTCACCTGGCTTAGTTGGGCAATTAAAAAGAAGTTCTACCCAATCGAGCGTGAGAACGTCATATGCTGCACTGCTGGCTCAGTCCAATCACGGACTGACGCGTCACAGCTCACCCGAATAGTTTTAATTGGTCAATTTAAAGGGCGCCTCTTTATCCTTTACAGCTTGTATGTAACAAAATATATATATATTTCCATGATTACCGTTGTTCTTGGAGTTATAAAATCAAGTTGTAGAATTATAAAAAAGCTCCCCAATGTACGTTCATATTTAACCCGCGGGGTTCCAAAGTGTTCAATCTATAGATCCATCGTTGTTCGGCTTGTAATAGCTGTCTGCTACGATCTCCGCCTCTGATGTGTTCTGTCACATGGTCTATCACTGAACATTGAAGATGTCCAAAATTGTGTTTGAACTCTTTACAGTGAGAGACTAAAGGAGCTCCTAATTTTAAAGAGTTAATGCATGACTTGTGTTCACTCAATCTTATTTTTAAACTCCTGTCTGTCTTGCCAATGTATATTTTATTGCACGGACACTTCAAAAAATATATCACATGATCAGTCCTGCATGTGGTCAAATGTCTGCGTTTATATACTTTGTTGTCTAGTGGATTGCAAAAATTGTCGCCTTCTATCATCATATCACAAAACGGACAAGATCCACATTTTGTATGAAATCCATTCTGGATTTTAGTTCTCAAGACAATGTCAGCTGGACATAATATTTCTTTTAAATTGCGTTCTCTTGAAAAAGCTATTTGTAGCTCCGATTTATTGAACATGGAGTGTTGCTGTACAATGTCCCAATTTTTTCTAACTAAATTAGCCACCTCTTCCCCGCCCTTCTGGTATTTTATAACAAACGTCTGTTTACAATTTCTGTTATCTTCCTTTGATCTTGTGTTGTTGGATAATAATAACGATCTATTGTTGTATTTCGCTCTGGTGAATGATCTCTTCAGTACATGTGAAGGATAACCTCTCTGATACAGCGTGTGGGCCAATCCCTTAGCTTGCTGTTTGAAAAGGTTGTCATCTGAACAAATTCTTTTGTACCTCAAAAACTGTGAAAACGGTAGACTGTCTTTTAGTGATCTAGGGTGACAGCTGTTGTACTGTAACATGGTGTTTTTGTCTGTAGGTTTTTTGAAGACAATAGTTTGAAAGACACCTGCTATTAATTTAATGTCCACATCCAAAAAATGGATGTTAAAGGTTGAGCTCTCGCTTGTAAACTGTAAAGCCGGATTTAAAGAATTCAACCAAATGACAAATTGTTTCAAGGTGTTATCATCACCTCTCCAAAGGAGGAAAATGTCATCAATAAATCGTTTCCAAATTAATAAAGAATCAGTCCACACGTGATTATGGAGATATTTATCCTCAAAGCGTGCCATATATAAATTGGCTACCGACGGGGCAAATGAAGCCCCCATCGCTACTCCTGCAATTTGTTGAAAAAATTCATGTTGGAACAGAAAAAAATTTTTTTGTAATGCTAATTCAGCTAATTCTAGCAAAAATTCTGTCGGAACATCATGGGGTCGTGGACGATCTTCTAAAACCTCTCTGATGACTTCCAATGCTTCAACTTGAGGTATTGAAGTATATAACGACTTTATGTCTAAAGTTACCATAATAACTTGAGAATCTGGTTCCAAGACCACTCCACCCAAAATGTTCAAAAAATGAGTTGTATCCTTCAAAAATGCCGGTGTTAATGCAACAAAAGGTTTCAAAAAAGAATCCACAAACACTGAGAGAGGTTCTAATACTGAACCTCTCAATGACAAAATAGGACGGCCTGGCGGCTTTTCTGCATTCTTGTGAATTTTGGGTAACATGTACATGGATGTTTAGAATTTAAAAATCGGAACTCTTTTTTTGTAATAAACCCACTCACTAAACCCTCCATGGTAACCACTTTGATGATATCTTGAAGTTCCTTAGTGGGGTCTTGATTTATCTTTAAACACCAACCGGGCACCCTAGGGGGCACTTTTACAAAAAAAAAAAAAAGGTAAAACAGCTCCCAGGTGCATAGCACCCTTCCCTTGGGTGTTGAGCCCCCAAAATCCCCCTCAAAACCCACTGCCCACAAGTCTACACCATTACTATAGCCCTAAGGGGTGAAGGGGGGCACCTACACGTGGGTACAGTGGGTTTGGGGGGCGGTTTGGAGGGCTCCCATTTACCAGCATAAGTGTAACAGGTGGGGGGGGGGGGGATGAGCCTGGGTCCACCTGCCTGAAGTCCACTGCTCCAGTGACCTGCATACTGCTGCCAGGGAGGTGGGTTTGACATTTGAGGGTGAAAATAAAAAGTTGTGAAACGGCATATTTTGTGGTGGGAAGGGGTTCATGACCACTGGGGGAGTCAGGGGAGGTCATCCCCGATTCCCTCCAGTGGTCATCTGGTCATTTAGGGCACTTTTTGGGGCCTTATTCGTGGAAAAACAGGGTCCAGAAAAAGTGCCCTAAATTCTCGCTAAAAACGCATATTTTTTTTCCATTATTGGCGAAAGGCGCCCATCTCTGATCGGCAGATAACCACGCCCCAGTTCCGCCTTCACCACGCCTTCGACACGCCCCCATCAACGTTGTCCGCATCCGCGACGGAGTGCAGTTGAAAACGTCGAAATTCGGCTTTTGATTATACCGCTTTATTCGTTTTTGGGAGATAAACGTCTATCTCCCGATTTGGGTCACAATATAGGCGTTTTTCTCTTTCAATTATAAGCAGGAGAGGGGTCTTTTTACTAAAATGCACTAATTATTATTATTATTAACATTTGTATAGCGCTGCCAGACGCACGCAGCGCTGAACATCCAACATAGAGAGCAACAGTGCCTGCTCAAAAGAGCTTAAAATCTAAAAATAAGACAGGCAGACAAAACAATTAAGGACAAGGGAAGGGCAAATGATTAGCGTGTACTAAATGATAAGATGCCCATAGGAATATAATGAGCATCTTAGCATTTAGTGCACCCTAGTAAAAGGACCCCTTAGCCAGAAAAATCAATAGAAGTGACATCATTAGGAAGACTATTTCATAAATATTCAATTATGTTTTATTTCTTTAAAAGTTTTGTAGGCATGATCACCATACATGCCTAATGTGTATTTGCTAATGCAGCTGCACAGTTACATGTACTGAAAGCAGGTAATGTAATCCCCAAATAAAAGTTGAAGCATCCATTTTTAGAAACAAACAGTGGTAATATTCCCAAAGTAAAGGTGGAATACAGCAATGTTATACTTATTAAAGATCCCATTCAGACTTATTAAATCCATTATATATCCCAGCCTCTGATGACAGCTATTTTTTAAATTCTTTTATGGCTTGAATTACCTCAAGTCTGCACCCGGAAAGAATTTATCCCTTTTAAAAAAGCTCGCTGAGCCTTTAATAAATTCACAGGGGTCGTCCTATCAATGAGGAGAATTTGCATTATTATTTCATTATGAGAGGGAAAGAAAGAGGATTAGATCACTTGCAGCATTGGCAGACCCTAATTCAACATGAGCACATGATTAAAGTTGGCATTTATGACCATAACTGTCAAAGAAAACTAATTGTAAACTGAGAGCTGTGGATAATTATGGCCTTTGCTATTAAACTATTCCTGTCCTATTTATCAGGGAACTAACTAGAGGCATTCATACAGTTTGTGATTAGGTCCATGTTTATTATGGACTTTTGTTTGCAAATGAAACATGATCTATATTCTCTTTTTTTTTTTTTAGTTTCAATTGTGCTTTAAGGATTTCAGAAATGATGACACAACATTTTTGTTTGTATCTGCCCTAAAATGATTTACACAATATTACCAGATGTGCAGTATTTGGCCCTGTTTCTGCCATCCCTTCCCCACCCAAAAAAATGTAAATAAATAAGCTGAAAGATTTATTATTCCATAAGAGAGTTAACTTTCATAGTGCATAACATAGTCACAGCATAACACAATAGCTCAGAAAGATTTCTTAAAAGGTTACTAGAGGTTTCCAGACACGGGATAATCGCAGTCTTTACTTTTTTAGATGTAGTTTCACAGAATGTATGAACTGGATCAGTAATGGACCACCAGGAGCTGAATTAGGCTTGGTAAATGTCTCTGACAGTGTAATATTAACTGGGAATCACATAAGGATTCACATTTTTTCTAAGCCCAAGAATTCAACAGCAAGAAAGTTTTAAGAAGTGCATCATAATGATTTGCTCAGAACTTACAAGGGTAGGAACATGGCACATGAATAGCCTTTGGAGAAAGTTTCCAGAATATGAGTCAGTAATTCCTGGGCAAAAAATCCAGGCAGGGATTCACACAGAGCTCTAGAGTAGACAAGTAAATTTTTTGGTATTTACACTGCAAGAAGCTGGAATCATAAGGTAGCAGAAAACAAGGCAAAAAAAAAAAAAAGCAACAACAACAAAAAAAAAACCTTAAGTGGAGAATGCAAGATAGACAAGAACAATGAACCGGCAGAGAGCAAGCCTGGAAGTTGGGGAGAGGTACTTAAGCCTGCCCTGGCCTGGTCCCTGCTGGGTTACTCAGGAAACAAGAAATAACCAAACTACAGAACAGGCTGGCTAAAGTCAAACTTTGAGACATTAGAATAGCTCCGCCTGGAAAACAAATGCTTTCCAACCCAAAGGGCACTGGTTTGAGGCTGGCTCATGCCAGTGGAGGAGTGGCCTAGTGGTTAGGTTTGTGGATTTGTTCCTGAGGAACTGAGTTCAATTCCCACTTCAGGCACAGGCAAGCTCCTTGTGACTCTGGCCAAGTCACTTAATCCTCCATTGCCCCATGTAAGCTGCATTGAGCCTGCCATGAGTGGGAAAGCACAGGGTACAAACATAACAAAAAAAAAATAAAATATCCATCATTAACAGTATAAATGTGATTTTGTTTCCCCTGTCATTTTGGGTTAGAAAATTTTGAAATGATATTTACATTTCCCAGGTTGTTTCAACTGAATGCACATCCCTAACAACAAATAATATAATCATGTTTTATTAATATATGTTAACATAACATTGTCTGAAAAAAATTGCTCAACTGAGAGATTCAAACCTATGTCCCATGACACACAACAAAAAATAACATTTTTTTCTTGGTAAACCTAGTCTCTCACCTGTTTGTGTTATAGGCTCTGACACCTTACTTACTGGAGTCTCCCTCATCACAGTGCTGTGGCATGCTTCAATATTAAACTATTTGACTGCTCCTTAAACACCATTGTTTAATAAATACCTTGTTCAGTGTCTGACAGGTACATCTTATCCAACCGGTGCAGAACAGGATAGCACTCAGCTATAAGCTTGTAAATGATGACCAGACTGTTTGCACTGTATATGAACTGCACAATTTGTCTTCTTTCTGGCCCTGTTTACTATTCTGTGAGATACTGTGACACCTCCTGGAAATGAAACAATGTCCAAGAATCCAGGGACCTGTACTTGACCTGCATAGATTCAAAATTATTGTACAGCACAAAATATACTGAATTTTTAAAAAAAATAAGCACATAATGTTGATCAACTCGTAAATTATTTTAAATATTTGGATATTTATATAGACTAAGATTTAACCGTTGAAACTCAGATTTCAGCATTAGTAGGACATTTTTTGCTTTGTTAGTTTCATGCTATTCACCCATACCTGGATTATTCACACCAGTGGCATAGGAAGGGGGGGGGCGGGAGGGGCGGTCCGCCTCAGGTGCACGCACTCGTGGGGTGCCGGCCCCGCTGGTTCCCTGCTCCCTCTGCACTTCCGGGGCAGAGAGAGCAGGGAACCAGCGGGGCCGACGCAGCTCCGAGTGAAGTGCACTCGGGGTGGATCGGCCCTCCCGCAGGTAAGAATGCGGTCTGGGGGGGGGGTTGCGCTCCGGGGGGTGCACCGCAGAGGGGGGTCGCGCCGTGCTGTACCCGGGGGGTGCACGCAGCGGCGACCCGCCCCGGGTGCCATTAGCCCTCGCTACGGCACTGATTCACACTCACCTTACTCTTCTCTACACTTTAATAGCAATGCATTTAGATCACTGCAACATCATCCGCTCTGGTATTCCATTATATTTAATTAAATGATTATAAACAGAACAGAACACTGCTGTTAGAATATTGTATCAGGATGTGCTCTGGTGTTATAGAGCTACTTAATCATATGACAGATTTGGGGCTGAGCCCAAACTTTTCTAAAACCCTGAACTTATATTGTCATTTGACCCTGTCAAAAGCCTTCTTGGCATCAAGAGACACCTAGAAGGCTGGATCAGATGATTGTTTTGAGAACTGTGTCAACTGGAGACAGAGCCTTACATTATTAGATGAATGTATGTTACTGCTAAACCTAATTTCATATTGTTTGATTAATTTAGAAATAGATTTAGTCTTTAGCCAGTATATTAGTATAAATTTTGCCATCAACATTTATAAGTGATAGAGGCTGATAGTTTGAGATAAGCAATGGATCTCGATCCATTTTAGGTAGTACAATTACCAATGCCTCTACAATAGTACCAGATATTTCTCTTTTGTTCAACATTTCAGTTTAAACATTCTATAAAACTGGTGTTAGAATATATTTCAATTTATCATAAAATTTGACCATTAGAACATCCTTGCCAGGGGTCTTACCATGTTGTAATTCAGTTATGGCCTTCAAAACTTCATCCCTAGTAAAGTCAGTTTTGAGTATTTCACATTCTATGTCTGATAATTTAGACATGGAAATAGAGTTGAGAAACTTCACTAAAGACCCTTTGGCACCTAACCACTCTACCTCTATTCAAGAAATCTAGACTGCAACAACTTGTCATTTCGTCCTTTAGATTGTAAGCTCCTTTGAGCAGGGACTGTCCTTTTGTTAAACTGTACAGTGCTGCGTAACCCTAGTAGCGCTCTAGAAATGTCAAGTAGTAGTAGTAATCTGGTGTAGTATCAGGGTTATATAAGGTCTGATAAAAGGAAGTAAATTGTTCCAATATCTCTTGATATTGTGTATAAACATGATTTTTTTTATCATCCTTTATGGCTACTATTTGCTCTTTCCATTTTTTACCATGTAAATAAAAAGTCAGCAATTTGCCTGCTTTATCAATTATCTGCATTTTTAATGAAAATATTTCCCCTTGCTTTCTTACTCATGAGGGTATTAAAGCTAAATTTTAGTTTCATTAAGTTATTTATTTTTTATTTGTAGCATTTATACCCCGCTCTTTCCCGCTCGATAGCAGGTTCAGTGCTGCTTACATGGTATTGAAACATTCAGGGACCATTCATTCTTTAATTGCAGTTTCAGAATTTGAATATCTTTTTCCAGTTGTTCAATGTGTGACTTTTGTGTTCTATTACTTTTAGCTGTGTATCTCATAATATGATCTCTCATGGATGGCTTAAAGACATCCCATAAGGTAATTGTGGATTCGACTGACCCTATATTCAAGCCAAAATAATCTTGAATGGCCTGTTCTATTTAAGTAATAAAATCTTCATCAATAATGAGTTATTAAATTTCCACAGAGAGGGTGGAGTGAGAAGAATGACAATGAGGAGTTCCATCGTGATACCAACATGGTCTGAAATTAGTGCATATTAGAATACGGAATGTCAACCTTTTCAGGTGTCGACAGCTATGGGGAAAAAGATAGACTGTAACTTTCAACACAAAGGACCCCATGCTTGCTTCTTCCTACTCAAACATATCATCACCTTGGAAACCTGACTGCGGAGTACCACAAGGATTACCACTATCACCGATCCTTTTCAATCTCATGGTGACCCCTTCTAGCCAAGTCCTTATCCATTCAAGGCCTTAACCCATTCATATACACTGATGACGTCACAATATATATCCCCTACAAACACAATCTGGCAGAAATCACCAACGAAATCAAGCTCAGTCTCAACATTATGGACTCATGGGCAAACACATTCCAATTTAAACTCAACACAGAAAAAACAAACTGTCTCATCATCATCTCATCCCAATACAACAGTTATCAGTTATGGTTCCTTTGATCAAATACGTTACACCCTTTTGGTATTAATACTAGAATTGAATGGAACCAATTTTTTTGATTAGGGTAGGAGATTGCAGATGAGATCTTAACGTCATTTGATAGTCATCTTTGAGGGAGGAGTTTAATTGATGGCGTCTGACGTCAATATAGATAAAGTGCGGCCATGTTTTGAGCAATACTGAGCAGGAGTGAAGAGATCACAGAGCACCCTGTAAGAGCTATATAGTTGAGGAATTTTTGTTATTTTTGAAGTTATGTTCCAAAAAGTACATGTTTGTGTTTTCTCATCAGATCTTGAAAGTCAGACACCATGGACCCTGATGAAGGATTTGAAACTTAGGCCAAAGTCGGGCCGTGGAGGGTGTCTAACAGACTGTTGAGCTAAAAAGATAAGTGCATAATCCATTGATTAAACATATAGACGGTTTATTCGCTGAAGTATTTTGAGCAGTAGCCATACTTTTAGAATAAAAAGGAGGTTTTTGCCCATGATGATTTAGGAGACCTCCCTAATATTGGTTTACCAATGATGGAGTGTTTTCTTAAAATGTGAGGCTTTTTCTCCTCCGTTCAATAATTATTCAGCCACATCAGGCATGTGTAAGGATATTCTATAAAGCTATATGAGTTGACTCTTTCTTCAGACATCAGCAAGAGGGGATGCTATTTTAGATCTAGTCCTTAGTAGAATGCAGTATTTAATACAAGAGGTAACAGTGTTGTGCTTGCTTGGCAATAGTAATCATAACATGTTCACATTTGACTTAATAACTGAAGTGAAGACACAATAGAAATCTACTACATTTGCATTTAATTTTAAAAAGGTCAGGTATGCTAAATGAGGACAATGGTTAAAAAGAGCTAAAACAGCTACAAAGTAATACATTTAAAATAAATCAGAGAAAATATTTCTTCACTCAACGTGTAATTAAACTCTGGAATTTGTTGCCAGAGAATGTTGTAAAAGCAGTTAGCATAGCAGAGTTTAAAAAAGGTTTGGGTAGCTTCCTAAAAGAAAAGTCCATAAGTCATTATTAAGATGCACTTGTGGAAAATCCACTGCTTATTTCTAGGATAAGCAGCATAAAATATATTGTACTGTTTTGGGATCTTGCCAGGTACTTGTAACCTGGATTGGCCATTGTTAGAAACAGGATGCTGGGCTTAATCGGCTTTTGGTCTGTCCCAGTATGGCAACAGTTATATACCTCATAGTAGCTATGAATCCTCATAATTGTATTCATGAGCCAAAGGAAATAGTGATTTGTTCCAGTTCCAATTATAAAAATTATAGAAGAAGAAGATTCAATTATAAATTGTCTTCTAAATATTAGGGGGGGGGGGGGGGGTAAATGTTTAAAACAATTTAACAAGGCAGGAGATACTCCTGCCCAGTTAAATATCACTGGCTGGTCCAGGAGCAGATACTCAGTGGCACTTAACCAGTCACTGCCTCTGAATATCTGCTCTAACTGCCACAGTACTCTCTAGCTAGGGCCAGCTGGTCCTCAGGCAGAGCTGGGGCAAAGAGAGTAGTTACTTACCTGTAACAGGTGTTCTCCGAAGACAGCAGGCTGCATATTCTCACAAGTGGGTGACGCCACGTCGGCCCCGGAGGATTTTAAAGCAAAATCTAAAAATCTCTTCTACGGCGTTCCGTCGCGCGAGCGATCACACTGCGCATGTGCGCACACCTCTTCCCGCTCGCCGTGCGGACACGCCCCTCAGTTAAATCCAAAAGATGGAGGAGACAACTCCAAAAGGGGAAGGTGGGAGGGTTTGTGAGAATATGCAGCCTGCTGTCTTCGGAGAACACCTGTTACAGGTAAGTAACTACTCTTTCTCCAAAGACAAGCAGGCTGATATTCTCACAAGTGGGGTATCCCTAGCTTCCAGGCTTACACAACACAACAAACAGTGGTCAATTGGGTCTCGCAACGGCGAGGCCAGAATAAAAATTGACCTGAAAAGAAGAAACATCTAAATGAGTGTAGCCTGGAACAGAACAAAAATGGGCTTAGGAGGGTTGGAGTTGGATTCTAAACCCCAAAGAAGTTCTGCAGCCCCGACTGCCCAAACCGACTGACGAGTCGGCTATCCTGCTGAAGGCAGTAGTGAGATGTGAATGTGTGGACTGATGACCACGCCGCAGCTTTGCAGATCTCTTCAATAGTGACTGATCTTAGATGAGCCACCGACTCAGCCATGGCTCTAATTTTGTGAGCCGTGACATGGCCCTCTAGAGTCAGTCCAGCTTGGACAAAAATGAAGGAGATGCAATCTGCTAGCCAAGAAGAAATGATGCGGTTTCCGACAGCAACTGGCATTAAAAGAAATAAACAACTGGGCGGACCGTCCGAGGGAGCTCGTCTGCTCCACGCAAAAAGTGCGCAGCTTGCTTTCGCCAGGGCTTGTAAGAAGAGGGAGAAAGAATGTTGGCAAGACAACTGACTGGATCAGCTGGTACTCTGATACCAGCGCCAGTAAGAACTTTGTCTGCATGCAGAGAACTACTCTGTTAAGATGAGAAGTAAGGTAAGGCGCTTGAGCTACTAGAGACCGAAGCTCACCGACCTTACGAGTTGAAGGAACAGCCACTAAGGAAAAGGACCTTCCAGGTCCAATACTTCAGATGGCAGGAATCCAGTGGCCCGAATTGAGCTTGCAGCAGCTGGATGAAAACGACATTGGGACCCCAAGATACTGGATAAGGAGTGATAGGAACTCTGACCGAAGCATAAGAGCCAACTGTCAAAATTATTGTGGGTGCTAAGCCCAACAGAAATAATCTCCCCTAGACACATACAAGGAATTCTCTCAATATTGGGGGAGAAATAAACCTCTCGTGAAGTGGACAGCTAAAGGCTGACCTTTCACACGTTGATGATAAGCTCTATTGCACGAAGATGAATACTGACAGAGTTGGTCTTGAGACCAGACTCAGACAGGTGTAAAAAGAACTCAAGCAAGGTCTGTATAAGACAAGATGCAGGATCTAGGGCCTTGCTGTCACACTAGACGGCAAACCTCTTCCATGAAAAAGAATAACACCTCTTTGTGAAATCTTTTCTGAAAGCAAGCAAGAGTCGGGAGACACTCTGGAAAACTCAACGAAACCCCACTCTCAACATCCAGACCGTGTGAGCCAGAGATTGGAGGTTGGGATGTAGAAGTGCCCCCTCGTTCTGCGTAATGAGAGCTGGAAAACATTCCAACTCCAGAAGAAGAGGGAATCCTATCTGACGCAGCTAGAAAAGAGCAATCAGAATCATGGCTCCACAATCTTGCTTGAGAAACAGCAAAGTCTTTTCCACCAGATGTATGGGAGGATACGCATACAGAAAACCTGTCTCCCAAAGAAGGAGAAAGGCATCCGATGGTAGCCTGCCGTGAACCTGCAGCCTGGAACAGAACTGAGGGACTTTGCGATTGGACTAAGTAGCAAAAAGATCCACTGAGGGGTCTTTCGAACTATAGGCATGCTCAACTGTAGCATTATCCTGCTCAGCCTGTCGGCCAGACTGCTGTTTATGCCAATTAGATAAGTGGCTTGGAGAAAACATGCCGCGTTGCGGGCCCACCGTTACATCTGCATGGCATCCTGACTCAGAGGGCAAGATTCAGTACTCCTTTGTTATCGAGTACATCACAACCCGATTGTTTGTTGAATTGAAATAATGTGGTTGGATAGCCAGGAGGGATGCAACCTTCGTCAGCAGCTTCTGACTGAGTAAGGTGCCTCAGAATCAAAATAGAGAGAATTAACCACCTCTGAGGGGAATTCCGAAGACTGGCGAACAGTTGGGTTACATCCTCTAGATACCCTAAACTTGATACCACTGGGAAGCTAGGATGCACTGAGTGGATGTCATGTGCAAAAGTGCCATGGGAGTTACATGAACTGTGGAAGCCATGTGTCTAGAAGTCTCAATATGTACTGTGCTGTAATCTGTTGAGACGGGCAATCATCGTGTTAAGGGAACACATGCACTCCCAGTCCATGAAGATACGCTGCAACAACAGCCAGGCACTAGGAAAAAAACATGCTCTGGATGCAAAGAGAGTATAAGTATCCTGTAAATCCAATCGTTTTCCTGAAGTATGGGAAGAAGGATGCCCAGGGAAAGCATCCTGAACCAAAACTGTTTAGGCCCCTTATGTCTATGATGGGTCGCAACCCACAAGGAAAGACCTGGAATAGAAACTCAACCCTTCTTGCCCTGGTGGAAAGGGCTCGACTGCATTGGCGCTGAGAAAAGCAGAGAGTTCCTCTGCAAGTACTCACTTTTGATGGAAGCTAAAGGATTAAGCTTCCAATGAACAATGTGGAGGGTTTGATTCCAGATTGAGAATGTATCCTAACCGGACTAGTTGAAAAAACCCACCGGTTGGAGGATAAAAGAAGTCACCTTTGGTGGAGAAAATTTAAACTTCCCCTCCGACAGGCAGATTGGCCGGTACGGACATTTTTTTTTTTTTTTTTTTTTAGTGGCTATACTGAATTGGAGCCAGTCAAAAACCCCTCTGGTTCCTGGGGAATGGCTGCAGGGGCCTGATTAGGTGCACGCCGCTGACTAGAACGAGCGTGCTGAGGCATAGCCCGAACCGGCTGTCGAGAAGTAGGAGTATAGGTACGACCCCTTAAGGCACAAGGAAAACTACTCTTCTCTCTAAAGAACTTCCAAGATGAGGAAGTGTATGCACAGCAAATCTACAGTTTTCTGCTGAGTCTTCTCCTCCAGGAGAGAGGCACACAGTCACGAGAGTCTGCACATCACTGTACCTAGAGCAGAAATCTAGGTGTTACATTACAAGTGTCAAAAATGCCCTTAGACAGGAACCTGCGACACACCGTGTGCTACCTGACCACTTGGTGAAAAGGTTTAGCCTACTCCGGTGGGAATGCTCGTAAAGATCTGACAAGACTTGATTTTGGATGCGATCATGCCAGCCTGGTACGCCATTCTCCAAAAGAGGCTAAGGATGTATGCTCTGGCCCCGGGGGCGCCGAAGTAAGTTCTTAGAACTCCTATCTGTTCTGAGTGCAGAAGACTCAGGTGAAGATAGTAGTCCAGGACCTCTAGCATCTGGGCATTGGGATTCACAATCTCCACTGTAATGTCAGATGACCATCATTGAACTGAACTAACTACTCAAACAGAGCAGCTCAGATCCAAACGCGTCCGATATGGAGGCTACTACGGGTCGAGAAGTTGCCCCAGTAGGGTGCGAACACCCATACCAGAGGCAGCATCGGTGAAGGAGACCAGGTGAAAAGCTAGATGCCGCAGGAGGCGGTAGCACCCATGGCATCCAATGGTACCCATGGTCCCAAAGCCAAGGACAAAGTCTGGAAATGCAAGGGAATCGAAACCAGACTGCTAGACCATGGCACCGACGGTACCGATGATACACATGGTACCGATGGCCCCCCGGTACCAATGGTACCCATGGTACTTGGTACCGATGATAGTCATGATATCTGGTATCGATGGTACCCATGATACCTGGTACCGATGGTAGCCATGACATGTGGTACCGATGGTACCCATGAAATCCGGCACCAACAGCACAGACGGTACCGATGGTACACATGGCACCGACGGTGCTCATGACACCTGGTACCAATGGCACCCATGGCACTGATGGTACCTGGTCATGATATCTGGTATCGATGGTACTCATGTGCCGAAGGCATCCATGATACCTGATACCCATGTATCCACGGTACCGACGATACCTGATACTATGGTACCGATGGCACTCATGATACTTGGTACCGATGGGCGATGATACCTGGTACCGATAGTCGATGGTGCCCATGATACCTGGTGCCGATGGTGCCCATGATACCCAGTACCGACAGCACCCATGGCACCGATAACACTCGGCATCGACGGCACCCATGGTACCGATGATACCTGGTGCCGACGGGACCCATGGTACCGATGATACCCGGTACCGACGGGACCCATGACACCGACCATGGTACCAATGTTCCTGGTATCGACACTCCTCGGTACCGACGCACCGATGATATTTGGTACCGACAGTACCCATGGCACCAATGATACTCGGTACCGACGGCACCCATGGCACCGATGACACTCGGCATCGACGGCACCCATGGCACCGATGATATCCGGTGCCGACGGGACCCATGGTACCGATGATACCCGGTACCGACGAGACCCATGACACCATGTTCCTGGTATCGATACTCCTCGGTACCGACGGTACCCATGACACCCGGCACCGATGGTATCCACGGCACCGATGATACCTGGTACCGATGTACCGGTGCATCGACGTCCAATGCCAGGATACCTCCATAACAGAGGGAGCAACGCTCTCGGCACCGACTGATGTCTGAAGCCCGGATACCTCCATAACCGAGGGAGCAAAGCTCTGGGCATCTCCTTTGGGCATCCCTGGCAGAGTAGAATACGTCTCGTCTTTGAGACACTACTTGCGCTTCACAGGGAGATGATCCGGCCCAAGACACATCCGCCGATGCGCCCGAATGACCTGCCAAGCAGGAGGCGCCGAGGCAGGTGGAGACCTATTCGATGCATAACTATACCCAGCGTGCATCGGTCTCTGTCGGACTCCAGAATGATCTCCTTTGGGCATCCCTGGCAGAATAGAATACGTCTCGTCTTTGAGACACTACTTGCGCTTCACAGGGAGATGATCTGGCCCAAGACACATCCTCCGATGCGCCCGAATGACCTGCATAGCAGGAGGCGCCGAGGCGGGTGGAGACTCACTTCAAAGGTTACACCACTGATATTGTGTCACCAGGTTGCCCATTCAGTGGCTGACCAGGGATGCACCTGCTTAGGTTCCTGGTTTTTCCTGTGACATACACCTTCACCACTTGTGGGGCTTAAAGACAGTGGTGTGCTGGAGCAGGCTCTCACAGATCTGGAGAGCCATTTGTAAAGTTTTAATAAATGGATCCTAAAAATGTGGGCTTGTTTAGTTTGCTGGCGAGAGAGAGCCCACAGATAAAAATATGCCAGCACTTTTAAAAGAAAAAAGAAAAAGAGAAGCTTATATGCTTTGTTTTCCTTTCAGGCACAGCCCATTGTGACTCTGGCAACTACTTAACTTTTTCTTGCCCCAGGTACAAAAAAGTACCTGTATATATAAGCCACAATGAACCTGCCATGAAAGGATCAATTGAAAAAATAAAGAACACCCAAAAAGGGTAAAATAAAAAAGAGATTTTACTCCGAGGACCTGAAGAAAACACGAAGCACTAACGAACTCCGTGTCTCCTCAGACGCGGAAAAAGAAAAACTGAGGGGCGTGTCCGCACGGCGAGCGGGAAGAGGTGTGCGCACATGCACAGTGTGATCGCTCGCGCGACGGAACGCCGTAGAAGAGATTTTTAGATTTTGCTTTAAAATCCTCCGGGGCCGACGTGGCGTCACCCACTTGTGAGAATATCAGCCTGCTTGTCTTTGGAGAACCAGGAGTTATACAGGCATCACTGATATTCAGTACCTGTGCCTGCAAAGCCAACTGCACATGTTGGACCTCATAAATAGCTGTCCTAACTATGCCTGGTTAGCTATATGGTTATAGTACTGAAATTCAGCCATACCTCTATAGATTTTAGGTGCTACAAAAGACCCAGATATTCAGTGCTGATGGCTGATAGAGCCTAGCATTGCATATCCAGGTCTAATTTAGCTGATGGCGGTGAACATTTAAAGAAAAGCTGGCAGCTTCAGGGTGAATATTGCTCCCTAGACTTGTTGTTTTTCTCAGCTAGGTCTACCTTTGTAGGCATTCAGTGTCTGATTCAAAACCTGGTCACTCTAAACATGAAGCATTTTAGGAAGGTTGTGAAAAAGGCGCCAGTGTATCAGCCTACACCACCTGAAAAAGAGCCCTAGCTAAAACTATGGATATTGCTCCATATTTAAAGAAGGATTTTCCCAGGTTTGCTTTTATAAGTTGGTGAAGAAAGTCGCATCTGCCAGTGCTTTGTACATATCACGTTTCAAAGCAAAGGTTTCTGAGTATTTTCATTTAGAAACTGTGGGGAAAGCCCATTGACTACAGTATATCCCAAAATGCAATGGGCTAGATTTATAGAAGGGTACTATCACATTAGTATATGCTAATACCGTTAAAGTACTTTTATAAAAATGGCCCCAATGTGTTATTTTATGTTATCATAATCCTGAAAATGCCTGGGGTCCTCAGGAAGAAGAGAACTGATCCTATTTTAACAATAAATACTTCTTACGTTTCTCATCAATAAGCACTGTCAAATGTGCTATCCTTTTTTTTTATTGTTGTTTTGGTTTTAAACCAAAATGAGTAGAGTGGATGAGGGGAAAAAAAGTCCCCATCTGGAGCTGCATTGATTTTTCCAATAATGTAGAGTAGTAGTCAATTTACCACTTCTGCTTAGCCTCTTTTATTCTAGTTCTTTATTCCCTTTTTTTTTTTTAAATTATTTTTAAAGAAATTGGAGCGTGGTGTGGATTGATATGATTCTCCCTGGGATTGAAAAAGGGGCTATGCACCAGAAGAAAATATATCTACTGCTGCCACAGGCACACATCAGTCAGCAACCATAAGATGTCGGCAGTAGGTGAAAATAGATACGGCCCTGCCAGAGGACCAAAAAGAAGGACCATCAATCTCACTAGAGTTTCACTAAGAGGCCTGAGGAAACAGAAGTTCAATAGCTAGGTGGGCAGGGAGGGTTATGGTGGTGAATCAGTAACAAGGCAGCAGTGTTGAATGAAAGAGCGAGCGTCTAGCTGGACAAAAAACTATGCCTTTCAACACCACAGAAGCTCAACATGGCAGTGCAGCAATATAGGAAGAGGGGTCAGCAGACATTTAGATCACTGCAGGTATAAGGGTAAAAGGTCATGGATTTGATATACTGCCTGGCTGTGGAACAACCAAAGCAGTTTGCATATTTATTTTCAGGTACTTTCTCTATCCTGAATTGCCTCACAATCTAAGTTTTGTACTTGAGACATTTGAAGGTTAACCTTATAATTCTATAAATTGGGCCTCAACTTTACACTTACCCCCAAATTCTATAAAAGTTGCTAAAAATTATGTGCACAATTTAAGTGAATAATGAGCTAATTAGTACCAATAATTGGCTTGTTAACAATCAATTATTACATAAGTAATGCCACACTGGGGAAAGACCAAGGGTCCATCGAGCCCAGCATCCTATCCACGACAGCGGCCAATCCAGGCCAAGGGCACCTGGCAAACTTCCCAAACGTACAAATTGTGGATTTTTCCAGGAATAACATGTATAGACACTAATTAGATTTAATTGGGAACATCCAAGCCTAAATTTTACACACACGATCAAAAAAGGGGTGTGGAAAATGGAGAGTCATGGGCAGAATAGGGGAGTTCCTAAAATTAATGTGTATAGTTATAGAATAAGGGAGCAATGTGCACCACATTTCAGTTGATGCAAAAGGCCATGCCTAAAGTTAAACAAAAAAAGCAAACACTGGGCCTTCAGGATTGAGAAAAATGTAGTTTTTAATATCACAAATACCCGACATGGGCCGTGTTTTGGTGTACAACCGCCTGCATCAGGGGTCAATAAACTCCTATCGGTCAACTTGCAAACTGTGGCGCAAGAGGTAAGTGAAACAATCGGGGTAAAACTCCCGTTGTTTGAACAGCTCGTCTATATTCAGAAAAACGCCTCCAATACTGAAGACCGCCAAAAGACCCGTGTCGGGTATTTGTGATATTAAAGGACTACATTTTTCTCAATCCTGAAGGCCCAGTGTTTGCTTTTTTTGTTTGTCTTGTTGTATTTGTATGCTGTTTTCCCTCTCTTTTGTGACTGTACATGCCTAAAGTTAGGCACAATTCCCAGGAATAAGCACTATTCTATAAACCACGCCTAATACATGGTTTATAGAATAAAGCAGTTCTATATATGGGAATCAAATCCAGTTTCTCAAATTCTCAGTCCACTGCACTAACCACTATGCTACTCCTCCACTCTCCCACCACAACCTCATCATCCTCTGTCAGCTTATCCGTCTCTCTTTACCCTATCTCCACCGACACACAGAAATAGAAGAAAAGCAGCTCACTTGGGAAGAGCCAGTATCAATGGCCTTTTCATGATGCAGGCACTGGATAAACGCTTGCTTCCTGGCCAATTCGTGGCCTTCTTGACACATCCATTGTGACTTTCTTAGATTTACGTACTGCTTTTGCATAAATGTGTTCAAAGCAGTTTTTGGTAGCAAATCAATCCAATAGAGATGTGTTTATAGAAAATGAACTTGTGATACAATAGACTATAATTACAAAAGTATTTTATTGTTGAAGATATTAGGGTCAATATTCAAAGCAATTTAACTGGCCAGAAACAGCTGTTGACCGGTGTTAAATTGCTTTTTGGGGGCTAATCGGTCATATTCAGCGACATTTAGCAAAACAGTACTGCTGAAAATGTCCAATTAGCATCCAACTAAAAACCAGCTATTTTGGGGAGGTTCTGGATATTCAGCACGTAACCAACTAAGGTAACCGCAGAAATGTTAATGTTATCTTTATGCATTTTGCCATATCCAGTTACGTGCTGAATTCCACACTTAGGGTCCCTTTTACTAAGCATCAGTAAGCCCAATGTGGGCTTACCACTCACTAAACAGAAAGTACTGCCAGGCTACCAAAACAGTGTGGCGGTACTTCCCACCCCTAGTGTGCCGTCATAGCTGGCGCTACAAAAATGTAATTATTTTTGTATCATCCGAGTGTACCTAGCAGAAATTGGGCAGTGCCTCACGCTTTAGCGCGGGAGCCCCTACCACCAACTCAATGGGTGGTGGTAATGGCTACCTCCTGAAATGGCTGCACGGCAAGTGCTTTACTTGCCGCATGGCCGCATGGCCATTTCTTGCAGGAACGAGAGACTTCCCTTTTTCCCGCTGTAATAGAAATGATAAGCTGCATAGTTGTCTCAGGGATCAAGAACTGAAAATAAATAAATAAATATGTGTTTAGGCCCAAGCATTTATGCCAGCCATAGAGTTGAGATAAATGTGCATACCTAAATGTGTGAAAAACATGTGTAACTTAAAGCACCGTATGTTAGGCACCTAAGTGTGAACTCCACCAGCAAAGTGCATGCTATCAAAGATACATGCTTACTTATAGAATAGTGCATAGCCAGATTAGTGGCATTTAGGTGGCTCTTTATAGAATTACCTTATAGAGGATAATTTTATAACTTTGGGAGAGTGTAATGGTTGATTTTCTAGTACACATTCAGAGATTATTGTTGAAATATGGATCTAGTGGGGACTTACTATTCTTATTACTTTAATTCCCTACAGCTCTATCTAGAGATGAATAGGAGGTTTTCATAAAATTATTTCTTTATTCTGTGAATGCAATATGATAAATTAAATGTGTTAGGTTATTTGAATTCCCATTTTGAGAATTCAACTGATGAAAAAGCAAGTTTTCTACATTCTATGTTAAGAGCTAGTGGAATGAAGTAATAATTTAATGAGTCTACACATCAAAAAGGACATTTACTGGGTCCTATTTCTGTCCCAGATGCTACACAGGAATTACATCAGTTTGAAATTAAGATATTTTCAATACCTTGATCAGATTATTCAATAATGTTTTATTTCCATTAGGCTAGGGGAAGGGATGAGAAAGGATGCTAAAGATCAAAGATCCGGAAGGAAATTAGGGGAAAAGTTAATGGGGAAAGGGAAGAAGAGACTTTAAAGTTAAGGGGCCCTTCTTCAACTTTTGAAATGAATATTGACCAATTAATAGAAGAGTTGAAATTTGCAACTTGTATGGCACAGCATAAAGTTGCCCCTTTATGAAAAATCAAATCATGAGTTCCGTTTTCTAAACTTTGGGTTTTCCCTAAGATAAATGGGGGTATAAAATTGGTAAGAAAGTTAAACAAGATTTGGAGAAAGTCTAAACTGTTAGAAGGTAATGCACAATGGAGAATAGCAGCAAATGATTATCAGACAGATTGTTAGTACGCAAAAACAACAATTTAGCTACTATTATTGAGCAAGACAAGAATAAACCCAAGCAGTTGTTTCAAATAGTTAAAGGGCTGCTTAGTAATGGGCCAATAGTATCTTTTTAGCAGAAAATGTGGCAGACTTTTTGAACAACAAAACAACAGGGCAGACAATCTGCAAAATCCAATATGGCAGTAGAAAGAAGCAGACCACAATCAGGAATATGCTCTTCAAAACTTTGGGGTCCTTTTATCATACTGTGGTAAAAGGACCCCTGCAGTGGCATTGGCACATGGGTTTGCCGTGCGCCGGACCTCCATTTACCGCAGCGGGTAGAAGGCCTTTTAAATAAATGGTCATGCAGTAAGTTTAAAAATACAAATGTGGATAGCAAACATATGTTATAAATCACAATATATTATCTTTTGCTCAAAAGGCTGTTACAGCCCACACCTCATCTACCATTTTCAAGAAACTTTAAAAAACCAACACCTCAACTAACCTGAGGTTAGTCATAGACTTTTAACCACTTGCCTCATGACCATTTCCTGGGAGAGCCCTTACCGCCACCTATTTAGGAAGTGATAAAGGCTTCTGCACTAACCCAGTGGTAACTGGGCAACACACTACCCGATTACCGCTGGGAAAGCCCCTGGCGCTAGCCCTTCCAAAAATTGCAGTACGCTGGAAACGGCATTCGGTGGAGGCAGGACGTACTGCTGGGCTCCTGAGGTATCTGACAGGTACAACCAGTGGGCTTGCTGCACTTACGTAGGGCCCCTTTATTCTCTATGAAGTCTAAAATACAACCCCATCCCAAACCAGCCTGACCCTGGCTGTGTTTCACCCAAGCAGGGGCTGCGTAAGAGGCTTGATAATACTAACAACAAATAAAACAAAACCATGTTAGTGAAAGATAATATATGAAATAACAAATTAAAAAAAGAAATAATTAAAATATATGGATAAACAAATATATAAATACCAAATATAGGGGTTCTTTTACCAAGGTGTGGGGGAAACGGTCCTGCGTTAGTGGCAGGGGCTGTTTTTCCCGTGCGCCAGGGCCCTTTTTACTGCAGTGGGTAAAAGTCCCCCAGATACACATGGCCATGTGGTAAGAGAACTCTTACCACATGGCCATGCAATAGGGAGCCCTTACTGCCACCCACTGAGGTGGTGATTGGGGCTCTCGCGCTAACCTGATGGTAACCGGGCAGCGTGTGGCGATGCTCGATTACTGCCAAGTTATCACTACACAAGCCATTTCCAAGGGTTCTCCCCCCCCCCCAGAAATACTGTGTGCTAAAGGCTAGACTACTGCCGGTGGCTGCATTGGGCCAGCGGTAATCCCAGAACAGCGAGTGGTAAGCAAGCCCTCATTGGGTTTACCGCCGCTCTGTAAAAGGGCCCCATAAATACTAGAACGTGTACATGAAAACTCATTATTAAATAATATCAAAATCAAATACAAACTCATCTGACTAATAGCACTACAGTAGTGCTATTGCACAGGTAGAGTACGGCAAAGCAGCACTACAGCAGGATGTGGCAAAGTGCCTTAAAGTAGTTTTGTGTTTCCCATGTGGCATTTATCATGCCAGAAAATATTTTTCTATTTTATAGCACGGAGGCATGGTGAAGGAGTGCCTGGCAGTAATTAACCATCGCCATGCGCTGTCTGAGTACCTTTGGGATAGCGCATGAGTCTTTACCGCCTACTAAATATGTGGCAGTAAGGGCTCAGGCAATAAATTGCCAAGCACCAATATTTTTATTAGCACATGGCCATTTACAATGTCCTTTTAAAATAATGGAAATTCCAGCTGCGATAACAAGTAACCACAGCGAGCAGCAATTCACATGTCCATATTATCACCGATTTTATTCAAAAAAATAGGGAGCAATCCAGAGTTAAACAATACAATATTGTTGGATGAATATGGGATGGATGAATGGTAACTGTTAGAGGGTTAAGTAACTCAGGCACATATTGGATTAGTACTGATATTTAATAAAGTGAATATTTGATGTAACCAGTGCTTTTTTTGTGCCGGTACGCAACGGTACGGCGTACCGGCACCTTTTTTTTTTGTTCCCCTCGCCCGTGACGGACGCAGTGCCAGCCCCCATTTCCGGCCGCTGCTGCTTCTCCTGTTGAGCAGCAGCGGCCGCTACACAAAGAAAAAGATTTAAAAAAAACTTCAAACCTGGCTGAAACGCGGCACCCCGGCACTGTAGACAGCCATTAGGCATTGGCTGCTGTCCCGCAGCCGCTCCTCCTCTTGCCTTACGTCACTGCGCTCCTCCAGGGTCTTCCTCCAGGGGCAGTGACGTAGAGGCAAGAGGAGTAGCGGCTGCGGGGCAACAGCCAATGCCTAATGGCTGTCTACAGTGCCGGGGTGCCGCGTTTCAGCCAGGTTTGAAGTTTTTTTAAAAAATCTTCTTTTTCTTTGTGTAGCGGCCGCTGCTGCTCAACAGGAGAAGCAGCAGCGGCCGGAAATAGGGGCTGGTGCCGCGTGCGTCGCGACTTCGCGCCGTTCGCGCCAAACTTGGCAGGGAGAGGGAATCCAACAGAGGGAAGGATTGGGGAGAGAGAGAAGGCGGGAAACCAACAGAGGGAAGGATTGGGGAGAGAGAGAAAGAGGGAAACCAACAGAGGGAAGGATTGGGGAGAGAGATAAAGAGGGAAACCAACAGAGGGAAGGATTGGGGAGAGAGAGAAAGAGGGAAACCAACAGAGGGAAGGATTGGGGAGAGAGAGAAAGAGGGAAACCAACAGAGGGAAGGATTGGGGAGAGAGATAAAGAGGGAAACCAACAGAGGGAAGGATTGGGGAGAGAGATAAAGAGGGAAAACAGAGGGAAGGATTGGGGAGAGAGAGAAAGAGGGAAACCAACAGAGGGAAGGATTGGGAGAGAGGGGAAAACAGATGGAAGGATGGGGAGAGAGAGAAAGAGGGAAAACAACAGAGGGAAGGATTGGGGAGAGAGAGGGAAAACAGATGGAAGGATGGGGAGAGAGAGGGAAAAACAGATGGAAGGATTGGGGAGAGAGGAGAAAAACAGATGGAAGGATTGGGGAGAGAGAGGGAAAACAGATGGAAGGATGGGGGGAGAGAGAGGGAAAAACAGATGGAAGGATTGGGGAGAGAGAGGGAAAACAGATGGAAGGATTGGGGAGAGAGGAGAAAAACAGATGGAAGGATTGGGGAGAGAGGAGAAAAACAGATGGAAGGATTGGGGAGAGAGAGGGAAAACAGATGGAAGGATGGGGAGAGAGAGGGAAAAACAGATGGAAGGATTGGGGAGAGAGGAGAAAAACAGATGGAAGGATTGGGGAGAGGGGAAAAACAGATGGAAGGATGGGGAGAGAGAGGGAAAAACACAGATGGAAGGATTGGGGAGAGAGGGAAAACAGATGGAAGGATAAGGAAAGAGAGAGGGAAAACAGATGGAAGGATGGGGAGAGAGAGGGAAAACGGAAGGATAGGGAGAGAAAGAGGGAAGACGCTGGATGGAAGAATGCAGAAAGAAAGAGGGAAGACGCTGGATGGAAGAATGCAGAAAGAAATAGGGGAGACACTGGAAGGATGGGGAGAGAAAGCAGAGCTGCTGGATGGAAAAGGGGAATAGAGAAAGACTGGAGAATAAGAGGAAGGGGCATGGGGAGAACAAGGGTGAGGAAAAGATGAAAAGCCACAGGTAGATGAAGGAAATTAAAGAATGGATAGTAAGAATGAATTAAATCTGGACAGAGAGAGAGCCTGAAAAATATTGAAGAAAGCAATGAAAAAGGAGACAAAAATGACAAATGGCACAGAAGAGTTAAGCGAAAACAAAGGAAAGGAGAATCACAGACTGGGACCAATATGGAAAGAAAAACAGTCACCAGACAACAAAGGTAGAAAAAATCATTTTATTTTCATTTTAGTGTTTGTAATATGTCCAATTTGAGAATTTACATTGGCTGTCTTATTTTGCACTGGGTATACTACTACTACTACTTAGCAAATCACGTTATTTTTTTCTCCTATAGTACTGTAATATTTTCAATGATGTCTGTTTATATGCGCCATGGCTGGTATAGGGGGTGTGGTTAATGTGGGTGTGGCTATCATAGGGGTGGAGCCATATGTGGTGACCCCGCCCATAATGAGTACCGGCACCTTTTTTTCTACAAAAAAAGCACTGGATGTAACATCATAATTGTCTGGAGTGATAGTGTTAAATATCATATTATCACAGGCCACTTTTTACTACAGCTTTGTAAAAGGACCCCTTAAATAGACAATGGTTAGTGAAATAAATGGAGAGTACCTTTAGAGAATTTGGAACAGAACCTTGTAACAAAGAAGAGTATAACAAATTATCTATCCAATTTAACATGTTCTCTGAATTCTCTTTAATTGATGAAAAAGGTACTAAATCAAGAAGCACACAAGCATTTTTCAAGTCACTTACTGGTTCTCTCACTTTATCTTGTCCAATAAGTGAAAAAGAATCCAATACAACCATCTTTTTCAATGAGTTAAGTAACAAACTCTCCATTTATTTCACTAGCCATTGTCTATTTGAGCGTTCTTTGCTTACATGTGCTATTAGTCAGATGAGTTTGTATTTCATTTTGATACTAATTATTAATGAGTTTTCATGTAAATGTTCTGGTATTTATATTTAGTATTTATGTATTTATGTTTATCCATGTATTTTAATTATTTATTTTTTAATTTTATTTTGTATACTATCATTTACTAACACGGTTTTGCATTATTTGTTCTTAGCATTATCTAGCCCCTGATGCAGTCCTTGCATGGGTGAAACATGACCACTGTTGGCTTTGTTTGGTTCGTATTTTAGACTTCATAGAGAAAAAAAGTTTTGAAGAAAACATTCGATTCTGACATGCTTCTTTCAACTGATAGATGTTTTGGAACATAAAATATGTTCTTTGAAGGCAGCTCTTCCTGTATATGATATATCACATTTTTATGCATATACCCCTGGATTCTATATAGTGTGACCAACATTGCACGTGCAAATCCGGTCATATTCTAGAATTGAGCATGCAATTTAATTACTTAACAAGCCAGTGCTGATAATTGCCACGTAATAAACAATTATTGACAGAAATTGTCATTAATTAGAATTTACACACACAACTTGCTAGGTATATTCTTTAAAGTGGTGCGTGTAAATTCTAATGCATGCAGCCAAAAAGGGGGCATGGCCACTGGCGTGGAAAGGGCAGGCCATGGGCATTCCAAAAATCTACGCATAGGGTTAAAGAATACACCTGCTCCATGCCTAACTTAAGTGCCAGTATCTCCACCAAGTTTTACTTGGCATAAATGTATGCACCTAGAGTTAGGCACAGGCATGGCTGCTAGGTGTATACTATAAACCCACTAGGCATATTCTGTAAACTGTGCCTAAATCTAGCCACAGTTTACAGAATATGCCTAGGCATAAATATTTTCATCGTCAATTTTTCTGGCACCATATATAGAATCTAGTCCATAATACACTTGTTATATGTGTTTTTACAATCATTGTATCACCCCTTGTACTCTATATGCATGAGCATGCTAGACCAGTTTATTTTTATATTTTGTCCTGAATCTGGTGTCCCTCTTTTTCTTTAAACCCCACCCCCTCCCCACGAGTCCTGCATCTCTTCCTTTCTCTTCCTGTCTCTCCCCCTCTTGCAGCCCTCCAAGGTACCTCATGAAAGGCTACAGAGGAAATTGGAGGGTCATGGGATAGGAGGAAATGTCTTATTGTGGATTAAAAACTGGTTGAAGGATGGGAAACAGAGAGTGGGGTTAAATGGGCAGTATTCACAATGGAGAAGGGTAGTTAGTGGGGTTCCTCAGGGGTCTGTGCTAGGACCGCTGTTTTTTAATATATTTATAAATGATTTAGAGATGGGAGTAACTAGCGAGGTAATTAAATTTGCTGATGACACAAAGTTATTCAAAGTTGTTAAATCGCGACAGGATTGTGAAAAATTACAAGAGGATCTTACGAGACTGGGAGACTGGGAGACTGGGCGGCTAAACGGCAGATGACGTTTAATGTCAGCAAGTGCAAGGTGATGCATGTGGGAAAAAAGAACCCGAATTATAGCTACGTCATGCAAGGGTCCACGTTAGGAGTTACGGACCAAGAAAGGGATCTGGGTGTCGCCGTCAATAATACACTGAAACCTTCTGCTCAGTGTGCTGCTGCGGCTAGGAAAGCGAATAGAATGTTGGGTATTATTAGGAAAGGTATGGAAAACAGGTGTGAGGATGTTATAATGCCGTTGTATCGCTCCATGGTGCGACCGCACCTTGAGTATTGTGTTCAATTTTGGTCACCGCATCTCAAGAAAGATATAGTAGAATTGGAAAAGGTGCAGCGAAGGGCGACAAAAATGATAAAGGGGATGGGACGACTTCCCTATGAAGAAAGATTAAGGAGGCTAGGGCTATTCAGCTTGGAGAAGAGATGGCTGAGGGGAGACATGATAGAGGTATATAAAATAATGAGTGGAATGGAACAGGTGGATGCGAAGCGTCTGTTCACGCTTTCCAAAAATACTAGGACTAGGGGGCATGCAATGAAACTACATTGTAGTAAATTTAAAACAAATCAGAGAAAAATTTCTTCACCCAACGTATAATTAAACTCTGGAATTCATTGCCGGAGAAAGTGGTGAAGACGGTTAGCTTAGCAGAGTTTAAAAAGGGGTTGGACGGTTTCCTAAAGGACAAGTCCATAAACCGCTACTAAATGGACTTAGGAAAAATCCACAATTCCAGGAATAACATGTATACAATGTTTGTATGTTTGGGAAGCTTGCCAGGTGCCCTTGGCCTGGATTGGCCGCTGTCGTGGACAGGATGCTGGGCTCGATGGACCCTTGGTCTTTTCCCAGTATGGCATTACTTATGTACTTATATTGTCTCCAGCAATAGCAGGGATCCAGACAGGCAGGCTTCTGACAGCATCAGGGCCTTTCCTGACAGAAAGGTACCTCAGAGGAGGTGGGATGCACCAGAGCAAAGGCCCTGATGCCTGAAGAATGCTGTATGGTAGGATTGTTGCTATTACCACAGACTATGGAGGAAGAGAGAGAGAGAAAGGAAAGGCCTTAATGCTGTTAGAAGGCTGCCTGTCTGGATCCCTGCTATTATTGGAGACTATGAAAAAGTGGGGTCAGGAGGAAGAGGGAGAAAGGGAGAGAGAGAGAGAGAGAGAGAGAGAGAGAGAGAGAGAGAGAGAGAGAGAGAGAGAGAGAGAGAGAGAGGAAAGGATCTGACACTGGCAGAAGACTGCCATATTTTTACATATATAAAATGCATAGTATATTCATAGGTGCGTTATATCAATAATTGTTGCATGTTATATGGGTAAGCACACTATAACCCTAATTCTATATATAGTGCTCAAAATTGTACATGCAAATTTGGGTAATTGCTTAATGAGCCAATTAGCATTAATAATTGGGCACTAATAATTATGTGCATTAATTGGCAATAATTCGAATTTATGCGCGGATCACTATAGACACTATTATAGAAAGATGTGTGAAAAGGGGGCATGCCCATGGGAGGGACAAAGGCAGGTCAGGGGTGTTTCTAGGATTTGTGTGAACAATTCAGAGGTTCTGCACCTAATTTAGGTGTGGGGATTTACACTAGGGTTCAGTTGGAGCAACATTTATAGAATAGCATTTAGCGCACATTTGTTTTGGTGCCCATTTAACGAATTGAGTCCTATATGGATAAATATATCCATAACTCATTGGAAAAGATGGTTGTGTTGGATTCTTTTTTCACGTATTGGACAGGATAAAGCGAGAGAACTAGTAAGTGAACTGAAATATGCATGTGTGCTTTTTGATTAAGTACCTTTTTTCATTAATTAAGGAGAGTTCAGAGAATATCTTAAATTGGATAGAAAATTTGCTATCCTTTTTTTTGTTACAAGGCTCTGTTTCAAAGCCATGAAAGGAAGCTGTAGGGAGGCCAACTGTGAAAAAAAGAAGGGTGATATGAAAATTTTACACCCATCTTTATGGAGCACCTGGTGCAGGAGCCGACGAGAGAAGGAAAAATTCTAGACTTGGTCCTTAGTGGAGCGCATGATCTGGTGAGGGACGTTATGGTAATGGGGCCGCTTGACAACAGTGATCATAATATGATCAGTTTAACATCAATCTTGAAGTAACTATACACAGGAAGTCATATATGTTAGCGTTTAACTTTAAAAAAGGAGACTATGATAAAATGAGGAGAACAGTGGACAACTGAGAGGGTAAAAACTGTACAACAGGCATGGATGCTGTTCAAAAATACCATCCTGGAGGCCTAGGCCAAACATATTCCACTAATTAGAAAAGAAAGACGGAACTCCAAAAGACAGCCGACCTGGTTGAAAAGTGAGGTGAAGGAAGCTATTAGGACTAAAAGAATTGCCTTCAGAAAATGGAAGAAGGAACCATCTGAAAATAACAAGAAGCAGCATAAGGAGTGTCAAAGCAAATGCAAGGCGCAGAAAAAGGCCAAGAGAGATTACGAAAAAAAGGGTATGGAGGGCAGGGGAGGGGAGAGAGCATTGCTGGACATGGAGGGGAGGGCAGGGGGAGAGGAGACATGCTGGGCATGGGCAGGGAAGGGCAGGGGAGAGAGGACGGAGAATTGCAGGGCATAAATGAGGGGAGGGAGGCGACATGCTGGGTATGGAGGGCAGGGGAGGGGAGAGTGAATCCCTGGACATGGAGGGGAGGGCAGGGGAGAGAGGAGACTCATTGGATATGGAGGGGAGGGCAGGGGTGAGAGGAGATATGCTGGACATGGGGAGGGCAGGGGAGAGAGGACGGAGAATTGCTGGGCATGGATGAGGCGACATGCTGGGTATGGAGGGCAGGGGAGGGGAGAGAGAATCGCTGGACATGGAGGGGAGGGCAGGGGAGAGAGGAGACTCACTGGACATGGAGGAGAGGGCAGGGGGGAGAGGAGACATGCTGGACATGGGCAGGGGAGGGCAGGGGAGGAGGAGAATCACTGGGCATGGGTGGCTGAAGGGGGGCAGGGGAAGAGGAGGGTTGCTGGACATGGGTGGGATGGAGGAGAGGGCAGGGAGAGAGAAGAAATGCTGGACATGGATGGAGGGGAGGGAAGAGTGAGGAAGGAGATGAGATAAGGGAAAAGGAAGCGAGGAGAAAAACTGCACATGGATGAAGAAAATAGGCAGAAGCTGGTTCCACTGGACAGTCAAGTCTGCGGAGTAGGACCCAGCTTTTACTTACGGATGTAGGGCAAGAAATGAAGAAGAAAGGTGGAAAGTAAAGAAATAAATGGAAAGGAAGCCCTGGATACGGAGTTAAGAGGACAGCAGCAGAATCGGATTCTGGGCCAACATGATCAGAAAAACAGTCACCAGACAGCAAAGGTAGAAAAAATCATTTTATTTTCATTTTAGTGTCTGGAATAGCACACTTGAGAATTTACATCTGCTGTTACAGGTCCAGTATCCCACTGGGGATACTGGACCTGTAACAGCTTACAGAAATTATTTATAATGAATAAAAATCACATTATTTTTTTCTCCTATACTAGTATAATATTTTCAATGATGTCTGTTTATATGCACCATGGCTGGTATAAGGGGTGTGGCTAATGTGGGTGTGGTTATAATAGGGGTGGGGTCATATGTGGTGACTCCACCCACAACGAGTACCGGCACCTTTTTTTCTACAAAAAAAGCAGTGCTATCAGCAATACTTGAGGATGATATATATACATGTGCCGAGGAAATCTATAAATGGTGCTTAAAATTGTGCGTACGATTCAGGCATGTACTCAATTTGAATGTGCAATTTAATTAACAAGCCTATTAGCACAAATAAATAGGCACTAACAATCAATTATTGGTGTTAGTTGTTTTTCCTTTAGATAGTTAGAATCCCAGGTTACTTACTGTACATGTATTAATTTGCTTCTTGAACTTATTGTAATTGTTTTACATTCTGTATATTATTCTGTTTTATTCACTTTATTGTATGTAAGTCACATTGAACTTGAATCTATTTTGGGCTAATGTGGGGTATAAATGTCATAAATAAATAAATAAATTGGCAATATTTAGATTTACACGTGCATTTTGCTAAGCACTATTCTATAAAAATGCACATACAAATCCTTTAGTGTACAACTGAAAAGGGGGGCATGGCCATGGGAGTGGTATGGGTAGTTCAAGAGCATCAATAAAGATTCATATACTATTATAGAATTTTGGGGATCTGCACCTAATTTAGGTGCAGAAATTTACACCAGGATTCAACTGATGTAAATTATCATGCCTAAAAGTTGAGTGTGGATACTGGTGCTATGCCATTTATATTAGCACACAGCATGCATTTTATTCATGCCCAAATTTGGGCACTATTTACTGAATTTAATTCTATATACTTATAGCTAAAACTCCCATCATGTTTGGCTACCTATGTGGTTGGCATGGTGGAGACTTGACAACCAGTGTTTAAGCATGGGTGGCTGTGGCCAGATTGGTGAGCATGCTTCTGGCCACCTTGTTGGGCAGACTGTATGGACTGTGCAGATCTGTCATCATTTACTGTGTGTTACTGTGAGAGGGAAACTGATTAGTAAGTATGTAACGTGGGCATCAATCAATTTTGAGCTCTGTGTCTGAGTTAGGATGAGGGGAGAGTTGGAGAGCAATTTTTGCTGTGTTTCCCAGACTGAAGAGAAGCATCAACCCTTCCACTTGCACCTTAGCGAGTGTGGAGGGGGGAAGGGAGATGGTGCTTTGCTTATGAATTGGAGGTTGGTAAAGAACAGAAGAGTGAAGTTACAGCTGGGGGAGGGGTTCAAGTAGTCATCTCCCTTAATATTGCCTAATGGAGAATGATAAGAATGCTAAGATTCCAGTTAAGCTGAAGGTTGAGCATTCCTATGTGAATCATCAACATGGAATTCCAGGGGTAATTAGGCAAGGGGTTTGTCGTTACAGCAAACTATGTCGTATTTAAGTCTATCCACTGGAGCCTTTGTGGTTTCTCAAAGTTGATTAGGTCATGACCATCTTAACCTGGGAATTCCGTTGACGAATATGGATAGCCATCGGGATGATGGGAATTGTCAAGGGAATGTTTGTTTATAATTAGATTGTAAGCTCCTTTGAGCAGAGACTGTCCTTCATTGTTAAACAGTACAGTGCTGCGTAACCCTAGTAGCGCTCTAGAAATGTTAAGTAGTAGTAGTAGGCACAAGTTTATTAATGAAGTCTGCTGGTGATTAATAAAGCTACAGCTGTTTGCTTGTTTATTGTTTGTTTTTTTGCTACTTAAAGTTTTGGTCTCCTTGTGTTTATTCATTTCAAGATCTTAACACTTGTCTTCAAAGGCTGCCTCCATCTTGCTCCTGACTACCAGTCTCACTTATTTATTCCCTATACTCTACCTCATACCATCCGATCACTTAACTCAGATCAACTCACACTCCCACCACCCCCACCCCCATCAGTCTGCTGCCTCATAACTACTTGTGCCTCGACTATTAGCTATGCTGAAGCTAAACTAAGGAAGGCCTTACCACCTCAGCTTTGTTCAGATCCCTCCTATTTAAAATTGAAGACTGCTCTTAAAACACATCTCTTCAGTCTGGCCTTTCCTAAATCCTGAACTGTTCCCTTTCCCATTTTCTAGTCTTTTCACTCTCTCTTCCCTTCCTAGCCCCTCTCTTTCTCATTTTTCTTCTTTTCCATTCCACTTTTTTTCCCCTCTGTTAACCGCATAGAAACCAGGTTTTGACCTTTGCAGTATATCAAGTGGAAATAAATAAATATAAATAGAGTGAGAGTGTGCCAGTACACATATTCAGTTTTACACAGGTATACATTAAAACACACATTTGCCCAAATTGTATGCTTTCTTTCAAAATTGTGTTTCCCCCCTCTTTACATTACAAAGAGGATTTAAGGAAATAATACGGTAGACTTTTTATAAAAATCATTTTTTGCATGCTTATTTGTTTTTAGTCATCCGCTGAGTTTTGTCAGCTGATGCCCGTTCAAAATTAGAAAAACAAACATGGATAGATGAGCCACCTGCAAACCACTCATTACATAACATTGTGCTCTGCATTTCACATTTGCTTTTTGATCAAACCCATAGATACTCATTTTGAAACATTTTTTGTAATACTAGATAAATGCTGCTCATTTTTCCACAGCAAATATACCTCTACACTATCTCTTTTTTTTTTTTTTTATCAGATTGAAAATTCATTCTGCTGTAATAGTATCGCCAGGAGCAACAACATCTATAGGAAATCCGATACTTCGCTGACTCACTTGTAAGGTAAAAGACCAATGTAAAGCTACATTGGATAATTTAAAGGATTTAGCTTTGCATGAAAATGAAGAGCTATAAAGGATCTCTTTTTTTGTGCCATTTCCAAATGTAAATCTTTATTCACTGACCTTACTTTGCCCTTTATACATTTTTCAGTACTTCTGCTGCTAAACATATAAAAAAGGTATTTGCATGATTGAAATGTAGACATTTTAGTAGCTCTCTTCCCTCACCCCCTTCTTTTATGTGGTTACAAAATTCAGACCACAAAATGCAAATTTTACATAACTCAGCTTTTTCTAAAGGATGTGTCTGCTATAGAAAAGGCGCAGATAAGCTTTTCTTATCCACTTCCCTAGAGGATCTAACTTCAGTCAGCAGCAGAAGTAATATGAATTTTTTTTTCTCCCTTTTAGGCTCGCATGTGCTGCAATGCAATTTATCATATAAATCACTGTTAAGTGAGGTAAGGACATATACTAAGGCATAGTGAGCTGTATAACTAAGGAGATCAGTCCATGCTGTGAGAGGAGATGAGAAATGGAGAATCTACCCTAGGGGTTATGATATGAAGAATCTGTAAATTTCTTAGGTTAGTGGTTTGCTTAGCTGTTTCCTAGGGTGATGAAAGATTTGAGGTTTCTGTGATATACGAGCATGAGAGACTGTGCAAGAGAAATTGGTGCCAGGTCAGTTTGACAGGAGGAAAGAGTATATGTGATACTGCACTGCCTCTGTCCTGAGTTGTCTGTGTCCAGTCTAGATGAAGTGTAGATAGATCTTCCTGTTCCTAAAGAATCTAAAATGTTAAGTACATTTGTTTAAACATTGATAAGGCTGCATACGAGTTCAGTCCAACAAAGACCATATCTGTCTCTGAATTTGTAAAAGACAATTAGCCAGTAAAATATGAAGGAAGAGAAGTGAGATGATTTGTTTAATATTATATTAATTTTAATGTATCAGCAACAGCAAAAATCTATATACCATATTCCTTTTCCTAGTATTTCTTCTATAGAAAGCTGACATTTGAAAAATGCATGTTTTGTTTGGAGTGGTTTTTGACATTTTGTCCTATCTCTGTGATGATAGTAGAAACTGAACATACCCAGTGTGGCTTTTCAGTTCCTATTGTAGATGGTCATGATGGTATTTGATGGGAGAAGTTGATTTTTAAAAGCAATAGTGATAGAAACAGTCATCGAAATGAGGATTTTAATATGTTTAATGGGTTAGATATGGATTGACTTTTCACATTATGTGCATGCAATTTAAATAAATTTATGATAAAGGGGTGTGGTGCTGGGGAGGACATGAGATGATAGCTAGCATCACTATTGTGACTGCACTTATGCCCAAAAACAGAGGAGAGAAACCAGAGAGGCTTCTGAGACAAACACATTATTCTCCACTAGTAAAAAAGGCCCGTTTCTGGAACAAATGAAACGGGCGCTAGCAAGGTTTTCCTCCCCAACCCCCCCCCCCCCCTGTACCCCTTCGTTGTTGTGAACCCACTGACGCCATTACTCCGCACCTCATCAATGCACCTTCATCACCTTCTTCGTTCTGAAGCCACTGACGCCATTGCTCCGCCCTCGACGTTATCACGTTTGACACGAGGGCGGGGCCCAGAGACTTGGTGATTTTGGCTTCACCACCACGAACCCTTCATGAAGGAAGTGACGTCAGTGACATGACTTCAGTGACGTCAGTGACTTATAGATTACTCTATAGCCTGATGCTTACATTTATGCACTAAGGACTAGAGTCAGTAAATGGGGCTCAAAAACTGGTGCAAAAAAAAAAAAATTGGCACTCAAAGATGATAGCCCATTATAGAATAGCATTCTTACAGATCACACAAAATTGGGTGCAGATATTTGGGAACTGATCCAAGAAGTGTGCCCAATCAAAATGGCTAATGAGCCAATTAGTTCCAACCCAAAATGCGCATGGCCATGGAGGTGCATGGATGGTTAGAGGCATTCCTAAAATTTGCACGCAGTGTTATCGAATACCAAGGATGTGCACCCAAACTGGGCAATAGGAATTACACCTCACATGGCATGCCCCCTTTTGGGTTGCTCGCCATGGGATTTGGGTGCATATTGTTACAGAATAGTGCATAGTGAGCTATGTGTGGAAATAGTCGATTTGATAGGGAACATATCTTTGATAGGCATCCAAATATCGGTGCCCAATTTTGGGTGCCATATATAGAATCTGGGAGTAAATGTTTGGTTGCTGAGATAGGAGGTAAACTAGACAATGCCCCCATGCCAAGCTCCAAAAGTTGAGATAGCTTCTGGTGGATAACCAGATCAAAGGCTGCACTAAAATGTAATAAGTCAATAAAATTAGATTTCCCATAGCCCAGGTGGCATCATATTTCATTCAGCATGACCACTGAAATGGATTCAGGTCCATAAGCCAAAACCAGCTTGTCTAGGATAGAGAACATTGATATCTTCAAGGAATTTGCTAAAGTATCGAAGCTCTACATTGGGCCTTCATGTACATTCCTCACTTATATTTGACTATCAGATAGGGGTGTGCATCCTGAAAATTTTCATTTTGTATAATTTTTCATAGCCAAACAGAGAGGAATACGAAGTACAGATACCAGAACACCAGAGCTTTTGACTGCTCAGCAGGTCGACTCTCACTGTTTGGAGCCCTGGTGGTGAGCTAGTTTTTCCTCATTCTGAAGGTATTGTTTTATGAGCCCTGATGTAGGCACTGTGTGCCGAAACACGGCCCGTGTCAGGTCACTGATGTATATCATCATTTCTACTTCTATTAATTAAAGGACATGTTCTGGTCTTGAAGGCTCCTGGTGCTTTTTGTTTTGTATAATTTTTCATGTCATTTACAGAAATTTTCATTTTTGATACAGGAGCAATGTCATTAAGATTTTTGATACAGGAGCAATGTCATTAAGAGTGCACATTGTTCACAGAGACCCCCTTTTACTAAGGTGCACTCATGTTTTTAGCGTGCACTAAAATTGGGTGTGTGTTAAACATTAGAGACACCAATGCATTCCTTTGGGCGTCTCTAATGCTTAACACACACCCAATTTTAGCTCATGCTAAAAATGTGAGTGCACCTTAGTAAAAGACCCCCAAAGTGTGCACTACTTGCAAAAAAAAGTGCTATTTTGTAAAAAGTGTGCACTGTTGAATGATAGTGCATGATAACAGCACTATCTTCCCATGCACGTTAGTTTGTGCACATGCACACTATAGGGTAAAGACTGCACACTCTTTCAGAAGAGAGTGCACTAAAACATTACAAAAAAAGACAGAATTGCTTCTCTGATAAAATAACCTCTCTCTAACTTGTGGAATATTTACTCCGCTAAATCACTTCTCAGTACTTGAAATCTAAGGACTAGTGTTTCATGCTTTCATATTTGATTTCATCGATTAGTGTAATTCACTTTACAGTGATCAGTCTTTTATCACTGAAACATTTACAGCTGTTATTAGGGATGGACAGCCAAAACGTTTTCATGTTTTGGTCAATTTCAATATAATTTCTGGGAATGTTTTTTTTTTTGTTTTCATTTTGTTTTCCTATTGCGGTCATCACTGGAGCAAAGTCATTGAAGGGGTCTTTTATAAAGGCACACTAGCATTTTTAGCATAACATTCATAGAAATATAGGGGCATCTAGTGTCTAGCACACACTTATTTTTAGCATGCGCTAAAAACGCCAGTGCACCTTTATAAAAGTACCCCTGAGTGCATAATCTTTTGAAAGAGGACATGTAGGGGCTAGGCCCTTGCCTATATAGCTACAAATAGAGCTTGGCTAACAGCCTCCTGCAATTCATAATTCAGACAGTGCTTCAATTAGCATCAAGTTTTGCCTCATTATTTGTCAAGGCATGCACATCAGCAGAACGGTGTCTGTGATCCACTTTGGCTGATATAAGCAGTGGGCAATCATTGTATCATAGACCTCTTGTTCAGAGACAAGGATTTATGGTCAAGTCAACGAAGCCACTTGGGAGCATGGATTCTGGGGAAAGGCCTCAGAAATAACATCATGAGACTGAAATGAGCCATGATTTCTATGCTACAGCTTTTCTTGCTGAATAACACTAGCTTCCAATCTCCCTCATATTAACCCACTAAACTCTTTGCTCTGTTACTCCTCCAAACATAGCTAATCTCTTTGGCCTTCACCAGCCATCGTGCTTCTCCCACTCATAGCATCTTAATCTGCTTATCATTTCCTTCTCTAGGAATGCTTATTTCATGATCACACAATTCACTGTCTATTGGCTCCTCTACTCTGGCACTCTCTATTATCAAATCTGAGGATTGGCTTGTCCAGTGTAAAACTGAAGGTTGGGCTTAAGACATTTTCTTCATTCAGGGTTACTATTTGCAGGGTTTGACAGCAGTTCACAGGAGTCACTATGCATGCCATGTGTAAACGTATGCATGGTTTAAGAGGCTCTTCCGGCTTAAACTATTTGAGCAGGCCATACCTGGATTTTCAATGGCATTTAAATGCACAGTGCCACTGAAAATCTGGTGTGACTGCTTCAGCACTGACCAGTTAGTGCCAGGTCAGTCCAGGAGTGGAGTCAAAGCGGAGATGGAAGATATGCTGGCACCAGTGATATTCAGTGCCAAAGCCCACATATATAACAGCAGACTTCTCTTTCCCCAGTTAGGTAGACACTGAATATTGGGTGGCACCTGCATAACTTCTGAGTCCGTAAAAGAATGCCAGTAACCGTACATGACCAGGCAGTGAATATCCTAGTCTAATTCAGTCTATAGCTTTCAGATGCTTTAAAACTAGTTACCACTGTGATCTGAATATCACCCCCTGATTTCCAAGAGTTCTTTCTGTATGTAAACATTGTTTACATATGCAAACAAATTATCCCACAGTGTGTGAAATAAAGTATAATCTCATTGTATATCTTCAAAATTCACCTGGTTGACAGGAATGTATTCTAAACAACAATGTGGGGTTTCTATGACAAATGTAAATAACTTATGAAAATTACCATTTTAGGTATCTATGTTTTATGACCATCAGTGACTTTCAATGAATTATAGTGGTTACAATATATTGTATTGTGAAGAGTATCTTATCAATGTAGGGGTAAAGATTACCTAAGTGATTTATACAAACTAATTTAAATGTGGGCTGTTCTGTGCAAGTGTGTGTACATGTGTGATGGTCACTTAAGATTTTCCCATGCATTCTAATTTTTCATTTGGGTTTTTTATTTAATTCATTATATCCTTGCTTATACTATCCATGTTATATATTATATAATGAATTCAGTCATGCTCTGTCTTCATAATACAGTAATTCCTTGAGACCATTGATACTTTTCTGTCTGTCAACTTAATCAGTTTACAGCATTTGTGCACTTTAAAAAAATATATAATCCCTTTCCTGATAAGTCTGCACAGCAATGCATGACTTATTATAATGATTTAAGAGGGCAGATGGAAGGTTAATTTACTGGATCTTTACTCAAGCCTGAAGCCTCATGGTATAAATGAAGAAATAATACTTCTATCACGTTTCTCTTAAGACAGTGAGAAACATACTGCTGTAAATTGATAAGGCATGAATGACAAGCAGTTTTCCAACAATTAAGATGATCTAAAATATCACATCTTACAGTTCAGTTTTCAAATTCTGCTGCTATGTTAAGTCTTTATCCTTTCCTTGTTGAAAACAAATGCTGGTTAGAACTTACAAACCACATCTGAAAAATCAGAAAACTTTAGATTAAGGATAATTTGCAATTCTGATGAAAAAAGGGCTATTTGACCGATTTCTAGTATGTAATGACTAATTCACTTACTAGTATCTATGCTTTCGATTTAAGCATATTACAGACTCAAAATGACTAAAGAATAGGGGGGAAAACATTTCTATGAGACTAAGGGGATCATTTCCAAAGTATTACAATTGATACTTAGGATTGAGCAGTGGCATTAAAACTGACAGTAAATTTGTGAAGCAGTGCTAAAGGCTTTCTTGATGAAAAAAGCACTGCATTTCTAAGTAAAGGATAATACTGCAGCTTAGCAATCTGAATTATAATGATATGAAAATGAATTGCAAGAAGAGGTGAAATATTTCCAAATGAGTCAATAAAATTGGCAAAATTATATATATATATATATATATATATATATATATATATATATATATAGTCTCACCTCAAACATTCTGAAGCTCACTCTGTGGCAGGGAAGCACTGAAGCCCTGCACTGTTGGTAGGCTAGGCTGTCAGCACCACTCACTGTCACTTATAGACCCGCCCTCAGCCATGCCCCTTCCACACATAATTCGCAACCCCAACATTCTAAATGAAGCTGCAACTTCCATTTTGAGGTGGCAGAGATCGGAATCTTTCCCCATGAGTGTCTGCCCCGCCCTCGCGTCACAACGTGATGACGTCAAGGGCAGGGCTATGACACTCAGCGAATCGCCGCTCAAGCCATACACCCACCCCAACTCACCTTCGACTGCCACGCCCTCGGGGGGAGGGACCTTGCTAGCGCCTGTTTCATTTCATAAATGGGCCTTTTTTACTAGTATATATATATATATATATATATATATATATATATATATATATATGAAACGGGCACTAGCAAGGTCCCCCCCCCGAGGGCGTGGCAGTCTTCAGAACATTGTGTTCAGAACGTTGAGGGTGAGTTGGGGTGGGTGTATGGGTTGAACGGCAATATATATATATACAGTGGGGGAAATAAGTATTTGATCCCTTGCTGATTTTGTAAGTTTGCCCACTGACAAAGACATGAGCAGCCCATAATTGAAGGGTAGGTTATTGGTAACAGTGAGAGATAGCACATCACAAATTAAATCCGGAAAATCACATTGTGGAAAGTATATGAATTTATTTGCATTCTGCAGAGGGAAATAAGTATTTGATCCCCCACCAACCAGTAAGAGATCTGGCCCCTACAGACCAGGTAGATGCTCCAAATCAACTCGTTACCTGCATGACAGACAGCTGTCGGCAATGGTCACCTGTATGAAAGACACCTGTCCACAGACTCAGTGAATCAGTCAGACTCTAACCTCTACAAAATGGCCAAGAGCAAGGAGCTGTCTAAGGATGTCAGGGACAAGATCATACACCTGCACAAGGCTGGAATGGGCTACAAAACCATCAGTAAGACGCTGGGCGAGAAGGAGACAACTGTTGGTGCCATAGTAAGAAAATGGAAGAAGTACAAAATGACTGTCAATCGACAAAGATCTGGGGCTCCACGCAAAATCTCACCTCGTGGGGTATCCTTGATCATGAGGAAGGTTAGAAATCAGCCTACAACTACAAGGGGGGAACTTGTCAATGATCTCAAGGCAGCTGGGACCACTGTCACCACGAAAACCATTGGTAACACATTACGACATAACGGATTGCAATCCTGCAGTGCCCGCAAGGTCCCCCTGCTCCGGAAGGCACATGTGACGGCCCGTCTGAAGTTTGCCAGTGAACACCTGGATGATGCCGAGAGTGATTGGGAGAAGGTGCTGTGGTCAGATGAGACAAAAATTGAGCTCTTTGGCATGAACTCAACTCGCCGTGTTTGGAGGAAGAGAAATGCTGCCTATGACCCAAAGAACACCGTCCCCACTGTCAAGCATGGAGGTGGAAATGTTATGTTTTGGGGGTGTTTCTCTGCTAAGGGCACAGGACTACTTCACCGCATCAATGGGAGAATGGATGGGGCCATGTACCGTACAATTCTGAGTGACAACCTCCTTCCCTCCGCCAGGGCCTTAAAAATGGGTCGTGGCTGGGTCTTCCAGCACGACAATGACCCAAAACATACAGCCAAGGCAACAAAGGAGTGGCTCAGGAAGAAGCACATTAGGGTCATGGAGTGGCCTAGCCAGTCACCAGACCTTAATCCCATTGAAAACTTATGGAGGGAGCTGAAGCTGCGAGTTGCCAAGCGACAGCCCAGAACTCTTAATGATTTAGAGATGATCTGCAAAGAGGAGTGGACCAAAATTCCTCCTGACATGTGTGCAAACCTCATCATCAACTACAGAAGACGTCTGACCGCTGTGCTTGCCAACAAGGGTTTTGCCACCAAGTATTAGGTCTTGTTTGCCAGAGGGATTAAATACTTATTTCCCTCTGCAGAATGCAAATAAATTCATATACTTTCCACAATGTGATTTTCCGGATTTAATTTGTGATGTGCTATCTCTCACTGTTACCAATAACCTACCCTTCAATTATGGGCTGCTCATGTCTTTGTCAGTGGGCAAACTTACAAAATCAGCAAGGGATCAAATACTTATTTCCCCCACTGTATATATATATATATATATATATATATATATAGAATTGTCCAGGATTGTTTTCCTCCAAAATGTAACACTGCTGAAAACTAGGTGCACATTTGTTCGTTTTCAGGATGCTGATTCTCTCTTTTTTAGGACAGAAAGGAAAATAAGGTGAATAATTTCAGAAAGTCCTGTTAACTTCAAACAAGACAGTTAAAGTCAGAACAAGGGCTGTATGGAAGGCCAAAAAAACCCAGAGAATTAAGTATTAGTGCAAAATGAGAAATTTCTGGTCTGCTTGCTCTGAGCTACAAAATGCACTAACTGCTATTTCCCTATTCAGGAATCCAATTACTCTTTGTTAGATTTCAAACTTACCCAGGCAATGTTGGCCCCCTACAGGAAAAGTACAAAACCAATCAGCGCATGTATATGCCCTAATATCAGCACAAACAAAAGGCAAAAAGTTAAAAATGCTTTTTCATATTTCTATCTGTACATTGCTTCTCAGAAACACTTAAGGCCTCATTTACCAACATGTGTTAACCAATTAAGATATGTGCTGTCAGTCCTTCTAAATACTTTGATCCTAAGATCACCTTCTGTCCTTCAAGTAATTATCTAAAGGAGGAAAAGACTTCAGACGCTTTAACTTGGAATACTCTGCTTTCACTGATGTTGTTCTTAACATCTATTGCAGGGCTCTTTCATGCAGCATAACTAGTCCAAAAATCTCCTTCCTTCCTTTCATTCTTAATCTTTGAATATCATATGATTATATTTTATCATTTTTTCTATTCTTTAAAAATCTTTAAATTATTTACCCTGTTTTCTCAAAATGATAGTAAATGCTTTAAACCAATTGTGTTGGCTCTATGGAGCGTCTCTGTTTCACCGTTTGTAGCTTCGTCAGGAGCTGTCAGTTTATGCTATCTCTGAATTAAACAAATGAGTGTCTTCATACAGAACATTATAGGATCTCTGTGTTCCTTATTACTTTCTCCTTTTTATAAATCTCGCACTGACCTGTCTGCTACCTTGTTGGCCATACTCTTTAAATCAAACACCAACAAATTTACCACCAATCCCCTTGTTTTCTGGGATTTACTAAACCAAATTGGTGTCACAACTGTCAGGAATGGTGAGCCCTTGGACCAAAGCTGGAGCTTTGGCAGACAAATCACCTAAGCTGGCGCAGGCAGGAATCAGAACAGACTGGACTAAGATAAACTAACAGACTCAACACAGGCAGGACCGAGGCAACTAAACACAATGGACTAACAGACTCAAGACAGGGCAGGACAGAGGTAACTAAACACAATGGACAAAACAAGGACCGGATCCAGACAAGGCAAGGAAAAGAAGGCAAAGGGGTCAGAACTGGAACCCAGACAGAACAAGGCAAAACTCAGAACTGGATTAAAACTGGGACCCAGAAATGCAAGAAAAGGCAACACACACAGAAGTAGATAAAAACTGGATCCAGAAAAGGGCAAGACAAGGAAAAGGCAAGAACTGGATTTGGACAGGACTACACTGAAAGAGACAAGACAAAGCACACCTAGACAGGCAAGACAGGGTAGGAGCTAGGCAACAAGAATAACATGAGCAAGACAATAAACAAGGCAGGAACAGGATTCAGGATTCTCAAAACAGGCTTGGCTGGAACAGGATTCAGGAGTCTCAAACAGGATTCAGGATTCTCAAACAGGCATGGCTGGAACAGGATTCAGGATTCTCAAAACAGGCTTGGCTAGAACAGGATTCAGGATTCTCAAACATGATTCAGGATTCTCAAAACAGGCTTGGCTGGAACAGGATTCAGGATTCTCAAACAGGCATGGCTGGAACAGGAATCAGGATTCTCAAACGTAATTCAGGATTCTCAAGCAGGCTTGGCTGGAACAGGATTCAAGATTCTCAAACAGGCTTGGCAGGGAACAGGAACAGAAACTAGCTCAAATACATAGCAGGGGCTGAACCTGGCTCAAACACACATCAGGAACAGAACTTAGCAGAAACAGAACTCAAGAGCCAGGAAGCAAACATAGCAGGCAAAGGATTAAGCAGACTAAGTGAACACAAACAAACAAAGAAGCAATGTGCTTACCAGCATCCACAGCTGGAAGGGAAATGCCAGGCAGATTGAGAGGCAGCAGACACACCTGCATAGCAGTGAGTTAATTAGGGACAATGCTGGCTTCTACAGACTCTCAGAATTAACAGACAAGAACTACACACACAGGAAACAGAACAGGGAAAACAGAAACAGAGCTTGGCTAAACACAGAGATTGACTTAAACACAGAACTTAACTATATCAAGAGTCAAAATCAGGGCTAGACTAAAAGCAGAAGCCAAGGGAAGTCAAACAGATACAGACACCAAGGGCAGGGTGTGGCTCTAGAGCTAGGCCTTCAGGATCAAGGTTCAAAAGCAAACTCACAGAAACAAAACAAAGCATTGAAACACAAGACTCAGGGAAACACAGAACAGACCTTCAGGAAGCAAGACTCAGGAAAAAAGCCAAGCAGGGATATGACCTATACAGGTAACACAGATTAAGAGACCTCTTGCAAAGGCAAAACATGATAGTTCCCAGATGCTTATAAAGGACTTGCCGATGATGTCACAAGTAGGAAATGAAGCAGAAGCAGGGAGACCAAAGCAAGGCTTGGCTTACAAGAAGAATAACAATAGGGAAAAAGGAAGACTGGAGAGGTCACAGAGCTAGATACAGAGAAACAGTTAGCTCAACAGAACACTGCTATTTTGCTTCTACTTCATCAGGAGCTAAGTGTCTCCATGCTAGTTCTTATAATCAGTCTTCACTGAACCTGTCGCCTTGACTTCTTAAGAAGTCAATTATCGGTGCTAATTAGCTCATTATTCAATTAAATTATGCAATGAAAGTTGTGTATGTGACCACATTTGTGCATACAATTTTTAGCAACTTATATAGAATTTGGAAGTATATGAACAAAAAAACAAAACAACAACAACATCAACATCCTGAGGGTGAGTTTATTAGGTATGGAAGTCAAAGAGGCAACTACGTTGAGTCTTTTTTTTTCATATCCTTATCTTTGGGGGTGGTGGGAGGGATTGGATTTTCAAATGTTCGTAGGTATGTGTAATCTGCTGTGTTGGTATAATAACCTTACCTAGCATCAATTATGTGCCTAATGATGACCTCCTGTGCTAGTGACAGTACTCGGTGTAGCAGCAATGTATATTTTTAGTATAAGGAACCAAACTGAAAAGTGAGAACTATTGCCATGACTTATGTTCATAAAGTCCTTTGTGAACCCCAAGTGAAATGCGAGCAAAATGCAAATAACCGGTATGTTAATCATTCTTGCCATGAATACCCCATAAAGAATACTGGTGACAATACCCCATAAAGAATACTGGTGACATAAATGTAAGAAAACACTCTTATCTATAGGTAAGTGCTGAAGAGAAGATGTACTATAGAGAAGATGGATGTGTCACCCTTTGATAGTTAACAAGCCTGAGAGCCGGTAGATGTAAAACTAATGTGTGCAGTTACTAAACTGCAACCTCCAGTGTTTATGTAATTACCCTACCCAGCCTCAATTATGTGCTGGTTTTGCCATTGTAAGTGCTAGCATTCAAGGTAAATCCATTATGCCTGAGACTACCTACAGTGTAAATGTAGTTACCCTATCTAGCAGTCAGGTATGTTCTTAGCTGGGGAACCTAAAGTGACACCAAGTTGAACATCAAAGCCAATGGAGACTCTGTACTGACAGAAAGGTAAGAACTGCTGTCATGAATTATGCTCCCAAAGCCCTTTGTCAATAGCCTCATGCTCATCGCTAAGCATTGTCGACCTCAGCCCTAAATACCACATATTGAATGCTGGTTAACCACCGATTTCTTGATGTACATTCCAGTTAACCGCAGCAGGTTTCCAAGTGCGAAGCTAGTTATGCTAGTTATATGCGCACCACAGCGTATCAATTGGGGTATAACACCAACGATCTGAACTAGGGCCCAGAGTTACATGTGAGTGCGTGCATGTCAAAACTGAATTGAGAAGATGTAGTATGATCTGAGTGCTATTCAGTGGCTAGTTGCTGGTGTGCTTGTGTAGAGTGCCATCTGTCATAATCCAAGCCATGGATACTCTTTAGTTGGATTCAGCGCCCTCCTGCAGGCTCCATTCAGAAAAGGCTGTATATGTTGGTATGTAAAATATATGTAGATGTACCATGCCCCATGAGTCCAAATGCTAGTAACACAGCATAGTAACATAGTGAGTGCCAGGACATAAAGTTTTGAACGATCCATCCCGTCTACCCAGCAGTCACATTCATTATCTATTCAAGTTTAAGTCAACAATAAGCATGAGATAATATACTTACTGATTATGAGTAGGAAAGCTAGGAATAACCATATGGTGTGCTACATGTCTTCCAAACGGTAGACTGAATGTGTGCAGGCATGGCAGTAACTGCTGACAAATTCTACATACCTATACTAAGGCAGATGTAGTGTGCCCTGGAAGGCCAGGAAAACTTCACATCCATACCATTATTCACTGGCACCAAGCTAGTGCCGTCTCTCTGCCTGCTGCTTCAGAGTATTCCGTGAGTGGAGGCATACCTGCAAAACCATACTGAAGAGGATGTAAATTAGTGAATGCAATACTCTCAATCATGTTAACAGGGAGCCTCTACCCTCAACACCAACACAGATATTCTAAACATTCTAAAGCATAGGAACTAAGTGGGTCCAAGTGGTCATACGTTCAGTGCCAGGAGGGCAAATTTAATGACAAAGGGAATGGATACTGTGTTTTAACCCTATCCAGTATCCTGTTTACTGCTATATATGCATGTCCATGGGATTACATCTTCACCAACCAATATGTCCCAGGAAGTGTAGCACAGGTACTGAATAACATTAAACTCACCATAGGGTTACCAATCACACCATAATGCACCCTGAATGGACATAATGCACATAAACTTGCATTGAACAACCTTGGAGCTAACAGTTACTCCTTAATAATGAAACTACAGGGAGCAGTATGATATATCCATTGAACAGCACAAACATTCCATAGGCATAGATATTGTATAATGTCAGCTTGACCTTAATGTGCCTTCTAATGAGCAGTCCTTTGTAACCTTACAATAATATAGTTCCTTGGCAGTGTTTTGCTTGGGTGGTGTAGCTTGGGTGTTTTGCTTGGGTGGTGTATGCTCTCTGTGTTCGTTTGGAGTGCATATCTCATTGCAGCCCTGGTTTTGTCCTTTAGTATATCTTTCAATTTATAGTAATGGAATAAGGCCTCTATAAAGTTGCTGGATGTTCTAAAGCCTATGTATAGACAGAGAGAGAACTATATATATATATATATATATATATATATATATATATATATATATATATATATATATATATATATATATATATATATATATATATATATATAGTGATAAGTAAGAGGGCGTCCTATACGGGGTAGGCCACTAGTAAGAGAGTAGGTGGAGTTGGCTAGGACCGGGGAGAGCCCTGGGATATCCACAGGTGTAGGAGGTTATGGGCTGGGTCCTGTGTAGCTAATTAACCACTTTATACCCCACCTGAGTTGTGAAAGGAAGAGAAGTGAGCTAGCAGCAGAAGAAGGAGATCTCCCTGGAAGATACAGGCTAACCCTATGGACGTGTGGTGGACTGTGTGTCCAAAGGAGATCAGCAGGCTGAAAATCCTGGGGTAAGAAGTCCCTAAAGTATTAGCGTTTAACTGTGTGTCCTCAGTACTTATAGGAACTGTGTGTTCAGTGAAAGGACTGTGTGTCCAAAGAAGAAAGGACTGTGTGTCCAGAACTGTGTGTTCAAAGGGAGGACTGTGTGTCCAGGACTGTGTGTCCATAGTACTGAGAGAAGCTGCAAAGCCTGGGGTTAAAAGTCCCCAAAGTATTGAAGGTAGTACTGAGCCCATGTATCTGTGTGGGGAGGCTCAGTGTGAAGACCTATAAAAGCATAAAGTATCAAGCTAGAAGAAGTGTGCCCAGGGGCTGGAATAAAGAGTTGCCTGAGAAATATGCAGTTGGTGAGACCTGTTTAATTTGCTTAGTGGGAACCAGGTCACCCTGAGCGAGAAGAGGTAGCACACTAATTTGCATATTATCTGCATATTGAGAACCAGGTCACCCTGAGTGAGAAGGGGGATATCACTATATATATATATATATATATATATATATATATATATTTATCCAATGTATCTTTCACAGCATAAGACATAAGAACCTAAGAGTAGCCATACTGGGTCAGATCAATGGTCCATCTAGCCCAGTATCCTGTTTTCCAAACAGTGGCCAAGACAGGTCACAAGTACCTGACAGAAACCCAGATCATGGAATCATTCCATACTACAGATTCCAGGGCGAGCAGTTGGTTCCCATGTCTGTCTTAATACCAGACTATGGATTTTTCCTCCAGGAATTTGTCCAAACCTTTTTTAAACCCAGATACGCTAACTACTGTTACCACCTCCTCCGGCAAAGAGTTCCAGAGCTGAACTATTTGTTGAGTAAAAAAATACTTCCTCTTATTTGTTTTAAAAGTATTTCATGTAACTTCCTCAAATGTCCCCTTAATTTTGTACTTTTGGATGAGTAAAATTTGATTTACTTCTACTCGTTCTACAATTTTGTAGAGCTCAAACATATCTCCCCTCATCTGTCTCTTTTCCAAGCTAAACAGCCCTAACCTCTTTAGCCTTTCTTCATACAAGAGGAGGATTTTTTTTTTTTTATAAATCCAAAAACATTAATTATTGATCTGTAACACTTTTAAGTACAACCAACTTGCTGGCGGATGGATTTGAAAAGGTGTTCTTTCCTGTTATGTTATAGGTGGAATGAGTTTTTTTTTTTGGGGGGGGGGGGGTACATAGGGAGGGACATAAAATAGCCACCTGTGCACTCAGTGTCGTAAGACCTCACCAGTATGGCTGCCACAATAACTAAATTGTGCAGTATTATAATCCCTCCTAAGATGACCGCCAGGTGCTGTAGTGATTCACCTGGAAACCCCTCTCTGCCTCCCAGCTTGCACAGAATGGTCCTATGTGCAGCGACTTACAATCAACCCACAGACTGATCAGGGGCACTATGAGCTGACACATGTCCCCCACCCTGACACTGCAATTTGTGCATCGAAGCGGCACATTCACAGAGTCACGTGCGTGCAAGGGAAAAACACACCTGCCTATTCAGGAGGACCACGGCACAACTCGAAGGCATAAAATAGTCCACATTCCCAGATGAGACCATACGTAACACACGCCCTTTCATGGTCACCAACCCATGACCTGATGGTTGACAGGGAAGGGGGCATCCCTTATCCAGATGCTTACCTTTGCCCAGGGCCATACTGAAACCATAAATTATATAGTAAACCCAGGCCATTGGCACACACACATTTTTAAATTGAAACTTGCCTGCAATCCGCCCTCAAACAATGCCTGGTACCAGCACAGCTGATGTTAATTGTGCCCCCAGAGTGCACCGCTAATGGCTCATCATGATTTCGCGACACCGCCCATCACAGCAGCGCAATCATTTTACCTGCGACCATGGTTTGCTCCGCACTTGCAGGAGCGGAATCGCGTCTGCCAGAGCCACAGATGCATACCCAACCAATCCAGCAGCACCATTCTATAAAATGGAACCATGCTGTTCTCACCACGGCCACTGGCATGCTCACCAGCACTCCGCCTCTCTGTAGGCACATTACACCCTATCCAGAAGACACAGGTCCTGAAAAGAAGGGCAAGTCAAACAGTGAGGACCCCCATACCAGCAAATGGCCGACCTGCGCCTGAGCAACTCACTACCCTTCAGCCCTCTGCTGCGAGCCAAACCCCTGTGTTCCCTTCCTGGCCATAACCAATGGCCCACAGAGAAAGCATCCTGTACCAAACAACGCAAAAGGCAAGAAGAGAAAAAGATTAAACAAATTAAATCTTTCAGTGGAATGGAGCAGCAGGCTAAAATGGTGAATGCACCTTGCAGGCACTGCCCTTCTTGCTCCCAGAGGTCACCGTTTTCCCCACCTGCCAAACTTCCTGTCTTTTTACCTGCCTCCCTATAGGTAGGGTTACCATATTTTGTCCTCTCAAAAAGAGGACACATGTCCCGCCCCGCCCCTTTCACATCCTAACCCCGCCCCCCGTCACATAGTCACCTCCCCTGCCCCCCTGTCACCTCCCCTCCCCTTACTTACTATCTACTGCCCTGGTAGTCTAGTGACCTCTTCGGGGCAGGAAAGAGCAGTGGTGTAGCAAGGGCGGGGCGGTGGGGGCGGTCCGCCCCGGGTGTCAATGGGTGGGAGGGTGCATCCGTCCACCCCCCCGGTGCAGCACCTCCCCCCTTACACAGTCCCCACTTGCCTACGAGCTCCATCCATCTGCAGTGCTGCTGTAAAGAAGAAATCGCTTCGTCGGCCCTTCCCTCACTCACTGTGTCCCGCCCTCTCACATAACTTCCTATTTCCTCAAGGGCGGGACACAGTGAGTGAGAGAAGGGCCGATGAAGCGATTTCTTCTTTACAGTAGCGCTGCAGATGGATGGAGCTCGTAGGCAGGTGGGGACCATGTCGGGGGGTGGTCCACGCTGGTGGGGGGGTGCCATCTTCATCTGCAGATGGACGGAGCTTGTAGGCAGGTGGAGACTGTGTCAATGGGGTGGCGCTGCGCCGGGGGGGGGGGAGTGCCGTGTTGGTCTGCACCCGGGGGGGGGGGGTGCAGCGGCGATCCGCCCCGGGTGGTAGCCGCCCACGCTATGCTACTGGGAAAGAGCCCCCTCTTTCCTGCCCGGAGCTCTGTCCTTGCCCTGCATCCTGTTGCTGTGACGGTCTCGGGATTCAAAATGGCCACCGAACTCTCGGTAGCCATTTTGAATCCCGAGACCATCACAGCAACAGGATGTAGGGCAAGAGCAGCGCTCCGGGCAGAAAAGAGGAGGCTCTTTCCTGCCCGAAGAGGTCACTAGACCACCAGGGCAGTAGATAGTAAGTAAGGGAAGGGGAGGCTAGGATAGGCCTGCCGCCCGCCCGTTTGTCCAGAAATCCGGACAAACAGGCAGACTGGCAAAACCCGTCCAGATGCCCGGACATGTCCTCAAAAAGAGGACATGTCTGGGTAAATCCGGACATATGGTAACCCTACCTATAGGTCCTCTATTCTTTAGTGCCTCCCCCTTACTTATCCCTTCCCTAACTTGCCTGTGCTTGCAGCTTTTCTGTACTTCCCATCACCCTCCCCCCTCCCCCTACCTCCTATTCCTGCTGTGCTGGGCCACCGCCTGTTTGTGCTTGTGACCGCGTAATGCTAGCTCACTGTCCTTTTTGAAAAAATGCACAAAGGCTACTGGGAGTCCCTGGTGCCCCCATATATCATTAATCACTTTGGAATAAGCCAGAGGTAAGGTAACGAACTGTGCCAAGAGCGGCTCTGGGAAATGGAGGCTGACATTTGGCTTTTAAGGGGTTCAATGTTTATTTTTTTTGTACATTTCAGCAAAAGTGCTAGGGTTGGGAGGTTTTCTAGTGGCATACTAGTTGATCAGGGACATAAAGTTTACTGTTGGTTTTCTGACATGGAGCCAGAAGCCCCTTTCCACCACTGCCATGTAAAATAGTAAAATTTAAAAAAAATTATTTAACATATGATGATGGTTACAAATTTCCTATTTCAGCTATGTATTAAAGCATTCCTCGAAAATTCAGTTAGATGCAAATGGGCCAGGTGCCAAATTTCAAGAAAAACATGTGCCAACCCATGAAAAATTGTGCAGGTTAGTACATCAGTTTCCATATCATGATCTATTTCTAATCTATTTGTGTGCCCTCAGCATTAAGCTGAAGGGCAGATAAAAGTAGCCAAGTCTCAGAATAAATAAAATATTGAGAGAACATATAAGGAAAGGGTGTAGGTGTATGGATTTAGAGAAAAGGAAGGAAATGGAGACAACATTGGGTAGCACAAGAGGCAGGTGGGAAAACGTGTGAAGAAAGGGGTTCTGATTGGTTAGGTTTTTTTGATTGGTGGAAAGGAATGAGGCATAGAGTGGAAGGGCTGAAATTCATTGTGTGGAGTTTTGGCAGCCAACAGGTAGCAGGGTGGTGAGGGATTAGAAGGGGGAGTAGGTGAAAACAAAGAGCAGTAAAAGTTTGTTCAAACATTAATTTTGTCTTACTTTTGCTGTTTGTTTACCTTGGCATTTGAGAATTTTGTTTGGTGCAGACGGTCTTCAAGCAGTAGTCTGGGTTTTTTGGTTATTTTTGAGATGCAACAAGCAACGCACTGTCACTGATCTTGGCAAGAATTGGGGATTCACTAGAGAGCCCAGAGGATGGGGAAGCAATGGGGGAGGATATAAAATTATTGTCAATTGGGAGTTGAAAGCTGGCGGGTGACACCGCCACAAGTTTTGGGTGTGATTCAGCGGCACCGTGGATCATACTGCGGATGATATTGTTACAGAGTTCATGTTGGTTAACGAGGCAAGTTCATTACCAACTAGTCACTTGGGGGCAGGAAAAAGGGGTTGAAGACAGCTCTGGGCGATGGATTTTATGCACTGTTAGGAAATTGTATAATGGATGTTCTATGTATATGTATTAATGTTGAGAGTTAATAAAACTGTGGCCAATGTACACCATATGCTTGAATGGAGAGCACTTCTTAGTATTATTTTTCACAGACAGATGTTACTGTGTGATGCATGCAGGAACAGAAGTGCCAATGTTACAGTTGTACAGGCTCTCCATTTAGGGTGGGCTTTAGCCAGCCCAGCTGTGGCATATGCATACTGCAATTCACAGTACTGCATGAACTACTATTGCCTGTTTAGCTACAGTGCAACCTCTAATACAATATTCTATTATGGAAATTATTAGGAATGACAGCGTAGCATGGATTGTAAGTGAGGACATTCATAAACCATACTCACAGTAAGGTATCATTTCATTTTGTAACTTGCACAGTGCAATTGAAAACAAAATATGTGAATGATGTTGCATCACTGAAACTAATTTAAGATAGTGCCATTCAGTTGCCCTCTTTAATACATGGATAAAACATTGTTGTATTGGTCACTGGAAAGATGGAGATTGATATTTATTAGACTAAGCAAAATATATTATATAAACTGACATTATTGTGCATTAGCTTTCCGGGCCACGTGCACATCTGAAGCAGGGATCAGAGGCTCTGAAAGTTGATGCATAATAACTTTTATGTGCATTGTTTTTATTTTCAAACTAGTAATTGATATTTCATGCTCTTAAATTCATAAATAGAGTAAAAGCATAAGAACACTTATTCCTGTTTTTATAATCAAGCTCTGTTGAACATAAAAATCTGTAACCAAGTTCAGAACTGATATTTATTTTTTTCACAGGAGGCTGATAAACGAAATAGGTACCTTAGAATGAAAGTATTCACTCCTTCATACCAGTGCAGCTTTAGAGAGTTAGGGGCCCTCTTAGTAAGCCGCGTAGGTGCCCACGTACGCCAATTTGGAACTACTGCCCGGCTACCGCATGGACCAGGCGGTAATGCCATTTTTTTAACATGCATCTGCTTTCCTGCGCAATGTGCTAACTGGGCGGTAATCGGCAGTGTACGCGTGCTGATGATTACCACCCGGTTAATATGCGAGACCTAACCGCTAAGTCAATGGATGGTGGTAAGGTCTCAGGCCCAAAATCAACACGTGCCAATTTTTGTTTTGCCACACATCCATTTTCAGCCAAAAAAAAGGACTTTTTTGTGTGCGTCCAATACACACATCTACAACAGCGCAGGCCATTTTTCAGTGCACCTTAGTAAAAGGACCCCTAATTTTTTAACACACTACCTTATTTGAATGGCAGCTATGCAGTTATGTTATGTTTAATATTTTCACAGTTTTGGGGTTTTTTTTGATTATGTACATTTCTGTAAGCCATCTAGGGGCACATTCACAAAGCCGCGGTAGGGCTACTGTGGTAATGGCACACATCAAATCAGCCCTACAGCGGGAGCCCAGCAGTAATACTGGTTTGTGCCATGCACCATTTCCGGCACTCAAAAACTAACATTTTTTTAGTGTTGGGGGCTTACTGGTGGTTATCAGCACTGCTCAGGTACTGTCAGCTTAGGGCAGGATCCCTTACCGCCTCCTAAATAGAAGGCGTTACGGGACCCTCAGGAAATGGCCACGTGGCAAGTGCTTAATTTACAACATGGCCATTTCCATTTTTTTAAAAATCCTTTTACCTGCTGTGGTAAAAGGTGGCCTCGGTACACTGTAAATTCACACACCGATGCTACCGCAGAAGTCTTTTTACTGCAGCTTGGTAAAAGGACCCCTTAGATTGGTACATAGGCAGGTGTGAAAGATCCCTACGCTCCTTTAAGGAAAACTCTGGCCTCCGGCCCAAGTTTAAGAATGAAATTCCAAAACAAACAGTTCAAAAAAACCCCCCAGTAATTTTAATAATGTAGTTCCAAAAGCAAAACAGTTCAGGAATCTCAACAGCTTCAAAAATGCAGTTCATAAACACCCAGCTCAGAAATCACCCATCAGTTTCAATAATGCAGTTCAACACAAACAGGGCATGAATCTCAGCAGTCACAATGATGCAATTCAAAACAAGCAATTCTCAAAAACAAACACCGTTCCAAAAAACAAGCAGTTCAAAGAAAACAAGCACTTCCAAGAAAACAAGTACTTCCAAACAGGCAGTTCAAAAACAAGCAGTTTAAAAATCCCCACCCCCCCAGCAGTTCAGAGGGAGAGAGCCTCCAGGAGTCCCACCCTTCTATGGCCAGCTCTATCTCCTGGCTTCCTCCCACTTGACCCTGTCGCTTCCTCACTCCTCCACGATAGCCACCGTCTTCCTTTTTTAACCCAGACCCCACACCAAGCGGTTACCTGCTGTTTGAACTTTCCACCTTTGGATCTTGCCAGAACTACAATATCCATCGGCTCCTCCTGCCTCACTTTCTCCTCCTTTTCTTCCCCCTTCCATTCCATGGGCTCCTCGCCCCACCCATTCTCCAGCTGATCCTCCTCCCCCTGATCAGTTCTGCTTAGAGGCTCCCCCTCCATTCCTGGCCTCCCGACCGTGTCTTGGGTTTCACCTTTACCTGCCTTTCCCTTGGGCTCCACTGGGGGCTGCTGGGATAGGAAGTCTTTGATTCTGTAGTAAGACCTCCTCAAGGGCTGCTGGGAATTGTAGTTTTTACCCTGCCTCCAGCCCTCTGGGGAAAATGATCTATGCCTTCTCCTGACATGGTGAACTCCCTGAGCTAAGAATCTGGGTTGTCCCCTCCTCTGGGCCTTATCTTCTCCTCCGCTGTTACCCACCCCCCCCCCTGTTCCCTTATCCTCTTCTTCACACAGGGTATAAGAATTTTTTAAAGAAATAAATAACTTTTTCTAAGGGAAAGTGTGCGTATACTTTCCTTTTAAAATATTTCCAATAGAAAGCACTGGCTGCAATCTCTCTTTATTACACACTAGAGGCGTAGCCAGACAGCCAGTTTAGGGTGGGCCCAAAATAAAACTAGGTGGGCCAAAAATGTAATCTCCATCCCCCCAAGTACAGGAAATATGAAAATTTAAAATCTTCCCCTCCCTCCCGGTGCCCCCTCCAAATACCTGTGCTGGCAGGGTTCCCTTAAGCCCAGCCAGCTGAAGACACCCTCCCTGATGAATGAACTTACACCTTGGGTGGCCGGCAGCAGTGTTCCTGAGCAGCTGCTGCCAGCTGCAGGCCTCCACATATGCTTGTTTTCATGAATATGCGAAAACTGAATCTGTAAAAGGGGGCCGGCGGCTGGCAGCAGCAGCTCAGCAACACTACCACTCACCACCCAAGATTAATTTTCATTCTGCAGGATGGAGGTCTTCACCCAGCAGGATATAGGAATTCCTGTCAGCCACACTAAGGAAGCACAAATTTTGGGTGGGCCTCCTTATGTTATGTTTGTACATGTGCATATTTTATAAAGTATTTAAAGAAATACTAACCTTCCAATACCATCCCCAGGAAATTTATACACATATATACTGGGTATTCATAAGTTTATCCATTACTACTACTACGTATGATTTCTATAGCACTACTAGACGTACATAGTGCTGTACATTGAAAATGTAAGACACAGTCCCTGCTCGACAGAGCTTACAATCTATTCAAGATAAACATGACAAATAAGGGATAAGGGAATTATTCAAGGCAGTAATTATAAAATTGATATGGATACTGAACAAGTGAATATGAGTTAGGAGTTAAAAGCAGCCTCAAAAAGATGGGGTTTTAGCCTAGATTTGAAGATGGCTAGAGATGGAGCTTGACATACTGATTCAGGAAGTCTATTCGCCGCATATGGTGCAGCAAGATAAAAGGAACAGAGTCTGGAGTTCGCAGTGGAGGAGAAGGGTACAGATAATTTTTATGATGTAATCTTTAAATGTAACTCTAATTTATTTATTTTCTTTTATGTTTATATTGTAAGCCACATTGAACCTGAGTTTCACTTGGGCTTATGTGGGATAGAAATGCCATAAATAAATAAATAAATAAATAAATAAATAAATAAATAAATAAATAAATAAGAGAAATTTACCCAATGAATGGAGTTCATGGGGAGGATTGTAGGGAGAAATGAGTGGAGAGGTACTGAGCAGCTGCAGAGTGAATGCACTTGTAAGTCAATAAGAGGAGTTTGAATTGTATGTGGAAACGGATAGGGAGCTAATGAAGTGACTTGTGGAGAGGGTCAACATGAGAATAGCGACACTGGCTGCACACAAGTTGTGCAGCAGAGTTTTGAACAGATTGAAGGGGAGAGAGATGGCTTAGTGGAAGACCTGTGAGAAGCAAGTTGCAGTAGTCTAAGCGAGAGGTGATAAGAGTATGGATAAGGGTTTTGGTAGTGTGCTCAGAAAGGAAAGGACAAATTTTGGTGATGTTTTAGAGAAAAAAACAATAGATGTTAGCAGTCTTTTGCATATTTGCAGAGAAAGAGAGAGGTTGCAAACTGATGAGACAAGAAGGATGAGAGTGTTATCCACAGAGATAGATAATGGGTGAAGAGGATAGGTGGGTTTAGAGGAGATGATAAGAAGCTCATGGCCCTGTTTACTAAGGCATGTTAGCATTTTTAACACACCTACAATTAGCATGCGTGCTAACCGTGTAGGCGCCTATAGGGATATTATAGGTACGAACACAGTTAAGGCGTGTACATGGTTAACGGGCAAAGACGCTAATGTGCATATAATGCAGCTTATTAAACAGGCCCCTCAGTCTTGGTCATCTTTAGTTTCAGATGGTGGTGAGACATCTAGGCTTCAATGTCAGGCAGGCAGGCTGAGACTTGGACCTGGATTACTGCTGAAATTTCTGGTGTGGGGAGGTAGATCTGGGAGTCATCAGCATAAAGGTTATACTGAAAACCATGAGAGGAGTTCAGAGCACCATGGGAAGAAGCAGACATGGAAAAAAGAAGACGTCCCAAGATAGATCCCTGTGTAATTTTATAGGAGACTAGCTCTATAGATAGAAATGTCTTTTAAAATTGCTCCCTTACAGTTGATTTTAAAGCAGGCCCTGTATAAAATATCATAAAGGCACCTATTTTAAGCATATTTTATGAAAGTAACATAGATGCCCAAACACCCTTGGGAATGCCTATGCATGATCTGTATAAAAGTGTATGCCTTTCATGCATATACATTTTACAATACAATAAATATTCTGTTACTATCCCAGAAAACGTCCAGTGCAAATACCATTAAAAAAAAGGCTAAAACAACCCTAGGAAATATACTAATCAGTAATAACATATTAAATTAGTTCAATTTCTGAAAAATAAATGTCTTTAGACTCTTTTGAAATTTCATATAATTACTTTCCAGCCTGGTATAGAAAGGAAGATGACAAACATTTCTTAAATTTTATGCCTGTCACTGAGGAATAAAAGTGTAATGGACACTCTTTTGAACAAGCTTCCTTCTAGGAATTGTCAAAACAATGGGTCAAGTATAATGGTAAATTACTATAATGGATTCTGTGTATCATTATACAAAATTTAAACCAGACCTGAGCTTGAGTCAGGAGACAGTTTATATCTTTTTATAATGGTGATACAGTATCAAACTTTTTAGTTTTCAATGCAAGTCTAGCAGCAGTATTTTGAAGAGTCTGCTACTGTTACTGAACATTGGATGAACTGCCTATATATAGAAGATTACAATAGTCCAGATGTGCAAAATTAAGAATTGAACTAATAAACCTAAAATGCTGTGTCAGAAAATTCTAACATGTTGAAATTGTTGCAACTTATAGAAAATCTTCTGTGTAAGAGCATTAATCTGATGTTTCCATTTTAACTGGGATTTCAACATGTTTAATGGGATTTACAAGCAAAATCTTCATAAAACTATTCCTTCCATCCACAGTACAATGCTAAATTTCAACAATTTGCTATGAATTCACAGTGCAATTTTGGGATAGGGTTGACATGCCCCTCGATATTAAAAAAAAAACATATTAAGAAAATACATTTTAACTTAAAGTATATCTCTGAATGAACGATTCATTATTAATATATTTAATAGTTCTTAACTAACAATTCCAGATTAATGTTATGTTTGTTGAAAATGTTGCTTATAGTTGTACCTTACAATACTACTATCCTGTTTTTCCCATGCTTTAAAAAGAGATTTAATTTACATAGACATCATATGAAAAATGCCAGTGCCAATCAGGATGTTACCTCTGTGGGACAGCACTTCACAAAACCAGAACACGGTACTAATGATTTTATAGTGAGAATACTTAAAGGAAACTTTAAAACAATACAGGAATTCAAAATGATTAAATATTTTGACACCCACCAGACAGGACTTAACAAAGATCTGGGTTTTCTAGCCCATTATAAACCATGAAATTTCACTGCTTTGTCACCCTCTGATCACCATGCATATCTCCCTGTCCCCCATCCTTTCAGCCTGCTCTGTTTCTCACCTAGTCCACCCCTCCCTCATCCTATCAGACTGTCACTGAAATACTTGATGTTTCACTTATATATGCTGTTACTTATCAAAATTTGCTTATTTCTGATCTGACAAAGAAGGGCTACCTTCAAAAGCTAATAAAAAATGTATTAAGTTAGTCCAATAAAAAAAGGTGGTATCTTATTTTCTTTTCTCTGTTTTTATTCTGTTTCTATTGACTGGCTTTAGAAGTGGACTAACATGGCTACCACATCTCTCTACTGTTTTCCCCCCAAATCAAATCTTTCTAAATCCTTGATGGATGGTAAATATTGTTTACTTCACACATAGAAAACAATGCTTTCAGACATTTTTACTCATAAATATATTTTTACAGCTTTTTGTTGTTCTTTGAGTAAATGGGTTTTTAGATTGTTTCAGTGAATGAAGAGTGCACTCTTTCATTTGTTACACATATGTCCTGTATATGATCTGACATATGGATGAATTATGGAAAATAAAGAATCTAACAGAACACCAGGCACCATAAACTAAACAAAACACTGAGGTAAGCACCGAGCGACACGACAACTGCAGACAAAACCATTTTATCTGACTACATGTTAGCATTGGAGCTGAACTCTTGAAATTAGTACTAGCTTTCCTTTCAATTCATAACCCAATGCTGAGATAGCACTGAGAATAAATGAGATTTATTAAAATTCAAACCATGCACACACAATTGTGACAGAATTATATATACCTATTTTCTACCTATACGCTTCTTAGTATGGACTTGTCATATCCTGCCAGTTGCAGGCCAATCTCTAATCTGCCCCAATAAGTAGACTCTTGGAGCAGGTCATTCTCCTGCAACTGCAGAAATTAGTGAAGATCAAAAACTTTAGATCTGGATTAATAATTTGCAAAGTCAACAATAAAAAATCAAATTAGGACATAAAACATTAGGTTGGACACTCATTTAGCAGGACATCCCTCATTGTTTGACTTTATTGCTGGTGATTTCTAATTGGTTTTTAATGCCTATTTGCGCATTCTGACATAGGAATATATTTTGTTTTTAAACTATAGGCAGATGATATCCAATTAGCCATTATAGAAATGCCCATCTTCATCGCAGCATTAATAAAACAGGGTCTGCCTCCATCCATGGCCAGTTTTTGAAAAAAAATTGTGTCAAGGATCAGCAGAATCTTCTATGAAGCACATTCTTTGCTCACTCAGCTTTACATTGCTGCTGCATAAAGGTTTATTTATAACCTTCAGACATGTCCACTGAGCAGCTTCAGACTTATCGTTGAGCAGCTTTCTCATGAGTCTTAAAAACCTCCTCTTAAGTTAATAAATTATTGTTCATTAGTTTATATCATGTTCAAATCAATTTCAAAACTTCCATGTGCAGTCTTCTTCAAAACATTTTTTTTATAAAAACTTAAGCTGGAAAAGGTCACTCATCTGTATTCCAAGTCGGTATGCTCAACAGAGCACTAACTATATCACTACTGCTTTTTCAGAAGTTGCACCAAGCAGATATTATTGCGCCCTACAAAGGCACACTAGTATTTTTAGCATGCACAAAAAATAAGCATGCACTAAACGTTAGAGGTGCCCATATATTCCTGTGGCATCCCTAGTGTTGAGCGAGCTCTAATGATTAGCGTGCACTAAAAACACTAGCATGCCTTTGTAAAAGGACCCCATAGCAGACAGAAATAAAATAAAGGCAAAGATCTACCACAGAAATAGCAAACCAAAAGAAAACAAGCAGATCAAAAAAGACAAAAAAAATGGAACAGGAGGGTAACAGAAGAAGTGGTGTATAAACCACTTCTTCTGTTACCCTCCTGTTCCATTTTTTTTTTTCTTTTTTGATCTGCTTTTTTTTTTCTTTTGGTTTGAAAGGACCCCATAGCTACATAAGGAATTTTCACAAGTGTAACTGCGTAAAATGTTTTTGGATTAATTTAGGCGTTTGATGTAGTAATGGGCAATTATTGGCACTGATTGGTTTGTTAACAAAGTCATGCACACAAATCCAGAATATGACCAGATTTGCATGCGCAATTTAGGCCATATTATATAGAATCTGAGAACAAACATCTAAGTTAAGAATCCCAAAACTTTTTACTCAGTCTCACTTGTGAAAATGTTTTCTGCGGCTATATTTGTTATTTTGTAGTGTACAATAATATTATTTGCTTGGTGCTGCTCCTGAAAAAGAAGTAGTGAAATAGTTAGTGCTCTGTTGAGCATACCAGCTTGGAATACAGATGAGTGACCTTTTCCAGCGTAATTTAAAGCTTTTATTTCAAACATTTTTTTTGAAAAAAATTCACATTGGAAGTTTCGAAATTGATTTGAACATGATATAAAACTAATGAACAATAAATTTTTAATTTAAGGGGTGATTTAATGACTTATGAGGAAGCTGCTCAGCGATAAGTCTGAAGCTGCTCAGTGACATGTCTGTAGGTTATAAAGGAACCCTGACATTTTGAGTATTTGAAGTCTTTTCCTCCTACTTAAAAATTAAAAAACTAAAAATTAACCCCCTTGTTTACTAAGCTACACTTGCAGCTTGTAGTGCATTAATGCCGACACAGCCCATTTACTTTGAATGGGCTATGTTGGCATTGCTGCACGGTTTATTAAATGGGGGGGGGGGGGGACTTGAGGGTCCTTTTACAAAGGCGCGCTGAAAAACGGCCTGCGGTAGTGTAGGCATGGGTTTTGGGCACACACAGAATCATTTTTCAGTGCACCTGTAAAAAAGGCCTTTTTTTCCAAAAATGGACGTGTGTTAAAATCAAAATTGCCGCACATCCATTTTGGGTCTGAGACCTTACCACCAGCCATAGACCTAGCGGTAAAGAATTTGAGCGGTAATGACCTACACGCATCAGATGCCACTTGCCGTGCGTCTGCTACATGCACCCAAAAATAAAAGCTATTTTTCAGACACGCATATTGGACATGCACTAAAAATTAAATTATCACAATAGCCTTGTGGTAGTCAGGCAGTAACTCCATTTTGGCGTGCCTGCAAAGATGCTTTCGTGGCTTAATAAAGGGACCCCTTGATATGTTAATAGTAGTAGTAGCTTGCCTTGAATTTGATGGAATATTTTCATAAGACCAAGTTTTGGGACCCTTTTACTAAGGCATGTAGGTGTCTATGCATGGCATGCCCAACACATGCCAAATTGGAGTTACCACCTGGTTAATGTGTGGCCCTTGTGGTAATTTCAATTTTGGCATGCGTCCGCTATGCACGTCTGGAAAATAATTTTTATTTTCTGGCGCACGTAGTGGACGCATGCCAAGTGGCATCTGATGCACATAGGTCATTACCGCCCAAATTCTTTACCGCTAGGTCTATGGCTGGCGGTAAGATCTCAAACCCAAAATGGACGCGCGACAATTTTGATTTTGCCGCACATCCATTTTCAGCAAAAATGTGCTGAAAATGATTCTGCGCTGGCCCAAAACCCACGCCTACACAACAAAAGATGGACATCCATCTTGTTTCGAAAAAACACAGGTTTCTCCGCCCCTGGATCAGGACGTTTTGCAAGGACGTCCAAATCAAAACTTTGACGTCCCTTTTGAAAATTCCCCTCTATATGTCTCTCAAAAGGAGTCATCTATATGATAGTGTCCTTACGAATTACTATAGATAGCTCAAAACAAATGCGCTTTGAAGACTAGATTGATAGAGCATAAACATTGCATTACAACTAAAAAATTAACGGTAAAATCATCAATTTAGTGATCTAAAGTGCATAGTGATTGACCAGGTGTTCATGAATAAACGTAGAGAGGACGTTTCAAGAATATTGAAACAGTGTGAACAGCGGTGGACTTTCAAGCTTCAAACAGCGAGTCCGCAGGGACTAAATGGTCCTCTGGAATGGGATACATTCTTTTAGAATAAGGGACCATGTCTTTCTAAGACTTTACTTTTTGCTGATTGGTAATTTTGCACTGGTATTCTTAAAACAGTCTTGTCGCCATCTTGTGACAGTAGTCTTGGTTGGATGTCATTCCTCCTCCTGAAGCAGCAACACTAAACAAGGAGGCCCTTTATTGAGGCACTGTATTTGAGCTATTGGTGCTACAGGATGTTTTTCAACATGAGTTAAAGACTAGTGTTGTGTGTGGCACTGCATGTTTAAAGCTAAGTACTCATCTTTACTACAAGTTCTGATTTAGCTCTATTTTATGGAACTGTGGTGTGGTGCTGAATAAAGTTGCTTTTATCGACCTCTGGCTGTGAAGATTTTTTGGTCCACCCCTACTTATCGGATTTATGTTTGGTTTACACATAGGGTGTGTTTTTTTTTTTTTTTTTTTTACCTTTACCTTTGGGTTTGGTTTGGTCTAATTTAGAGTGACATTTTCTGAATCTGGTCCTTTATGTATGCACCATGCCCAGCAGTGAAACCTAGCAGACCAGACCAGAACAAACCCACTGTCTTCTACAGACACGGAAAGATGTCTAATAGTAGAAATGCTGTCATAGAAGTAAAGTTGCAAATTCATCAATCTGGTTTTAAAATCAAAATTTTGTTTAATTTTCTACTAGCATTTCAACAATGGAACTCATTGTACAGCATATTGAAATGGAACCAGAAGAATTTAAAGTAGCCTCACTGTAGCACATCACAGTACCTAGCATAAAGAGGTGAATACAACTGAAACAGGATGTGTTTGCTCATCTAGAATAGTTTTAAGCATGAGCATGGTCTGAGGTTTTTATACAAAGCAAACATATTATATAAACTGCTGCTAGAGCATTGCTGATGTGGGCAGCCTGGAGACATATCAAAAATAACACGGAAAAGAAAACAAAAGAAAACATAGGCACAATTGATCATGCAAACTGTCTCATTCATTCAAACTCATTCAGTTGGCAAAATGTTCTATTTATATACTTTGCTGGTATCAGTTCATCTGCTTTGGAACAGTATTTTATATACTATATTTTACATCCATCTATTTATTCAGTCTGTGCAAAAGCATACTCTTTTGGTTCATTGATGCCTGCTGCCAAGAAAGCTCATATGATTCAACTTGGGGCATGGCCAAAATACATCAACTTAAAACAGCCCAAAATACTTTTAGAGGCTTGCTGAATCTCCTTGGGATAATTTAATATGTTATGTTAAGGGAAATGTTAGGTTAGTCTATTTCTGAGGCCAGTGTTGGTTTTTCCAAACGTTTGCCTTGCACATGACCTTATATTCTTTTCAGTGGCTACCATTGCAGATTAGGTTGCCAACTGGCTCAATTCTTTTTCTCAACAGTCTTATTTTATTACCACATCACATCTGTAAACTTGTTTTGCTGATTCTCAGTTGTTTCATTGCCAACATGAGGTGGGGTAAAAATCAGGATTGGATCACCCTTAGGAATGAGAGGACTTAGTAACACACCTGGGCTTTCTTTGTTCTAGTGGTTTTGGCTTCCAAAAGGTGAAAGGTGAACAAGGTTTAACCAGGTAGAGGAGGAAAAGGAAATTGGGAATGAGGGTTTGTGATTGTTAAGAAAGGTTTGGGTTATGTGCAAGTGGTTTTACATATGGTGGTGGGGGAGAGGGAGTTTGATTAAGACAAGGAAGCCAGGTATATGGGTTATACATATACTGTATTTTATAGGGCTTCTAGGGAAATGACTGATACAGACAGCAAAAGAGAACATAAGAGTAGCCATACTGGATCAGATCAATGGTCCATCAACCCAGTATTCTGTTTCCAACAGTGGCTAAGCCAGGTTACAAGTACCTGGCACAAAACTAAATTGTAATAAACAGAAAAAGGAGGAAGAGAGCATCAAGATAATACAATAGATCTTGCTCCACAAGAATTGTTGTATACCCAAGGGAACAAAGAACACTGTGACATATCACTAAAAAGGAGGAAAAAGGACCTGGAGGCATCCATGGCAAGGTTATCAGGTCTCCTATAGCACAAAGCTATTTAAACCCCTGAGCCTACTGCATGTAATCAATCTTTTGCCTCCAGAGACCAAAACTCTATATTATTCATTAACTTTTTATTTTAAGTTTAATTATAATTACATTTAAAATTCAAGTATATTGAAAAAAACTTCTTGAAGCAAAAAATCAGTATACACAAAAAGCTTCTAAAGATACTTTTTATGCGGCATTAAACATAAAACTTCAATAAAGTTTCAATAAATAACTGCTCATAAAGCTAACAACAAAAATTGGAAAAGAAACGAAGTAAGCGACTACTTATACTGTGTTAGCAGGCTCAGCGTTGGCTAAAGAGTTCTTGCACCCAACACTGATGCTCATATGTAATACAGCATTTCAACCAAAAGACCTACTTCTTTTTTAATGATATGTTACAGTGTTCTTTGTTCCCTTCATTGTACAACAAGAAACCCAAATTGTGGCAACATTCCATGCTAAGACTCCCAGGGCAAACAGATGCTTCCCCATGTCTGTCTCAAAAGCAGACTATGGGCTTTCATCCAGGACCTTGTCCAATTCTTTTTTTAAACCCAGGTACTCTAACTGCTGTTACCACATCCTCTCTTCTTTTCACCTTTGCAAGTACATGGAATGCATCTGGTCTGTGCTTCCAAGATAGTACTTTTGAATAACATCCATGCCTGATTTAGTGTCATAACCTTAACAACCAATCCTTTTAGCTTCTTTTTTAACCATTTTCCTAATTTTTTACAGTTGACTTTCAAAAATTAAATGGAGCTGCAGTAGATTTCCTTTGAGGATTCATCCCAGATAGTAGCTCAAACTTGATCATGCGATGATTACTGTTTTCCAGGGGACCCAACACCACCATCTCTCTCACTACACTCTGCATGCCACCAAGGACTAAATCCAAAATGGCTCCTCCTCTTGTCTATTCCTGGACCAGTTGCTCCAAGAAGCCATCATTTATTACATCTATAAATTTTATTTACCTGGTACTCCCTGATATAACATTTATCCAGTCAATATTGGGGTAATTGAAATCATAAACCTGAAAAAAACTTCTACAATCTTATTCTGTATCTCAAAGGATGTCCTATAATTTATAAACAACAAAAAAAGTGGAAAAAAAGACTTCAGAGTAAACAGGAAACAAACCTACTTGTAAGGCAAAGCCTGCATAAACGTAGGAGGCTCCTCATTATCACTAGTCAGAAAAAAACTCCACTTTAACAAAATGACAAAATTCCTTTTAAAGATACAGAATATAGCGTAAGCCTTAGAAAGCATGTAAAAATGTTGCCAATAAGTGTAAATATGGTACTTATCTTGGATGATATCATCTGTCCTTATTCTTGACCAAAGTTCATTCCAAAATCCTGACAGGGGTTCCCTGTTTCACCATTATAGTCTGTGTCAGGGGAAAAGGCTCTCAAACTGTATTCAAGATAGCAAAAACTTAGCAATCATAAAAAAACTACACTACATGTCCAGTGACTCGCGCCAGCCCCCACCTGTTCCCCTTTTCAGCCCCCGAGTTCCAGTTCCAACCCCACCCCTCACCTGCCCACCCTTTTCTCCCATGACAGCCCTCCTTTACTTCCTGCCTCCCTGAGTTTAAAACTTTTATTTTACCTCTAGTCGCAGTGGCAGCAGTGAAAGCAACAAGCTTGCATCCGGCCTTCCCTTCCCTCTCAGTGTCCCAACCTCGCGGAAACAGAAAATTACATCAGAGGAGGGGGGATAATAGTACCACAAGTTCATTTTTCAATTCTATCAGTACTCTGGAATAAATCCAGTCTGGTCCAGGAGATTTGCTGCTCTTCAATTTGTCAAATTGCCTTATTACATCCTCCAGGTTTACAGAGATTTCATTCAGCTTCTCCGACTCGTCAGCTTTGAATACCATTTCTGGCACCAGTATCTCTCCCAAATCTTCCTCAGTGAAGACCAAAGAATTCATTTAATCTCTCCACTATGGCTTTGTCTTCCCTGATTGCCCCTTTTACCCCTCAGTCATCTAGCAGTCCAACCGATTCTTTGGTCGGCTTCTTGCTTTAAATATACTTAAAAAGATTTTTACTATGTGGTTTGCCTCCAACGCAATCTTTTTTTCAAAGTCCCTCTTTGCCTTTCTTATGAGCACTATGCATTTGACTTGACATTCCTTATGCTGTTTCTTATTATTTTCAGCCAGTTCCTTCTTCCATTTTCTGAAGGATTTTCTTTTAGTTCTAATAGTTTCCTTCACCTCACTTTTTACCCATGCTGGCTGTCATTTGGTCTTACTCCTTTCTTTTTTAATACACAGAATATATTTGGCCTGGGCTTCTAGAATGGTATTTTTGAACAGCATCCACTCCTGATGTAAATCTGTGACCCTCACAGCCGCTCCTCTAAGTTTTTTTTTCACAGTTCTACTCATTTTATCATAGTCTCCTTTTTGAACATTAAACACTAACATATTGGATTTCCTGTGTATATTTACTCCAAAGCTAATATCAAATCTGATCATATTATGATCACCATCGTCAAGCGGACCTGGACTCTTCTGTGCCTTCTATTAATGCTATGGCAGAAAATAGAAGATAGAAAATATGGGTAAAAGGGTATGGAGACTAACTAATAAAGTTTGCTTGCTTTTTTTAATTTTAAAATTCTAACTGTATGTATGTATCAATATCATACAATTCCTCTTTTAAACCCTAATCTTTAAGCTGTGGCAGAAACTTCAAGTTTTAAAACTATGGGGAACAGGGTATGGAGACTAGCTACTAAAGTTTGCTTGCCTTTTTTTATTTTAAAATTTTGTGTTTATCAATATCCTACAATTCCTCTTCTAAACCCTAATCTTTAAATTACCAAGCTCAGAATAAAATAATGTCACTTACCCACAGAGATGTCCTCTTCTTGCAGAACTTACCAGAAAGGTGTCTTTATATTACCTCTTACCCCTTCCTAGGCTCCCTAGATCCTTCATACCATCTCTTCACCTTTCCCTCCACTTTTTCCACCTTCTCAGAGTACCTTTCTTGGCTATTACCCCCCTTCACAATGTAACCAGTTGGTAAGGATTTTTTTTTTTAACCTGGGTCTGGGGTTTTTTTCTTCAGGGTCTGGGTAGCAAGGGGCCGTGTTGTGGCCTGTTTGTTTTATTGGTGGCCAGCTGGTAGTAGTCCTTGGGGTCTGGAGGCATTCAGGACCCTCCGGGAAGAGGTTGTATCAGGCACGACCTTCTTCAATGCTGCCCAGCCAGGAAATGAGTTTTTCTGGGCTGGCAGTGCTCAGGAAAATGGCCGGTCAGGGCCTGGCCAGGTCTCTGCATATGCACAGTAGCACTCTGGAGACACAGCTAGGCCCAAACTGAAGCTGGGTCCTCGATTTGTAGGCCTATCAGTTTTGGTTCCGCAGCTTTCTGTTGTTTTTCCTGCCGTTGCTGGCGGTCTATTGGGACCCATTCTGCCATTGGGGGTCAAGTGAGGATCCTTCAAGGATCAAGGTAAGGGATCTGGTGGACCATGGTTTTATTTATTTAATTTTTTTATTGCATTGTTTGGTCCCATTTGGCTCAGAGCTATGGGGTTAATTTTTGTTAAAAGGTAAAGGTAGTTTGGAGGTCCTGAGAACCTTCTGATGTGGGGTGGTACTTTAAATTTTTTGGCAAAACTCATTTGTAGAGAAAATGAGAAGGTTTTGATTTGGGGTATTTCTGGCTTTTAAATTTGTTTTTTTTAGACAGACGTTTGGGGGTGTAAGTGGGACTTTATTAAATATTTTTGGAGTGGACATTCTTGGTTGTTTTGAAGGGTTTTGGAGCAATTTTTGAGGAAAATGTGCTAACGTTTGTAAAGGAGGAACAAAATCTATGGAAAAATATGGAATGTGGGATTCGATGGGCTTTAGGGTAATAGGACCATTTGACTGAATCATGTGGAAATTACTGTGTTAATTTTAGTAAAAATGTCTTTTCCCCATTGATTTCTATGGAAACAAAATGGAGACTTTGGACTTTTCAGTTTCATAACTTTCAAAGTTTTGTGGAATGGGATTTGATTGGCCACTGGAGGTCACCTGGTGAGTCAGAGTCCATGTCACCCCTAGCAACAGCTGATCAGACTGTTGTCAGAGGGGCTGAAGATGTGAATGAGGTGGGATACATGTATGAGAGCTCTGTGTGTAAAATAATGTTTTGGGGCTAAAAGGCTGTCAAATGATTTTAAATTTATTATTCCTGACATTGGTGATTTATAGGAACACTGCCAATCACTTTAGAAGTAATTTTATTTAAAATAAAAATAATTTATTGTTCTGTCTCTCTGGGAAGGGATATAAGAGAATGTGAGTGTGATTGGTACTGAGCAGGACCTACATTTTCAAAGTGAGAGTGAGGTCACAATAGGGAAAATAAATTATTTTCTTTCCAGGACTGTAATTTTGAGGTGGGGCATTAAGGTTCTGGCCTACAAGGCCTATGTGTTGGCTTACTGGCCTAATAGTATAGCAATGACTGTATTCTCATATATTCTTAGTTACAAAGAGTAAATGGGAGAGGACTGGAGTTCCATGTAAAAGCAGAAGTGGAATCCTGAGAAAGAAAAATTTATTTTAAATGTTATTTTCTTCAGTATAATTGCCGTCCAACGCACGTCAAATTGGAACTACCACTCGGCTACTGCATGCCCCGGGCAGTAATTCCATTTTTGACGCACATCCAAAATGTGCGGTACAAAATATTTTCTATTTTCTACCGTGAGGTGCTTACTCAGCGGTAATCGGCAGTTTACACATGCTGACGCTTACTGCCCGGTTAGCGCGTGAGACCATACCATTAACTCAATGGGTGGTGGTAAGGTCTCAGGTTGAAAATGGACGCACACTCATTTAAATTTTGACACACATCCATTTTCGGCCACAAAAAAAGGCCTTTTTCCAGGCATCCAAAACATGCGCCTACACCAGCTCAGGCCACTTTTAGGCACATCTTAGTAAAAGGGCCCCTCAGTTCTGTGTAACAGCTTTACAACAAAGAAACACCACCTGCTGACCAAATAGGAGAAATATACTTCAGAACATAATCAATGCAGGAAAATATCTGATACACTTTACAGGCTTAAAACGCACTATTTCTTCACACACACAAATAATCAATTCTTAGAAAAATGCATTTTCTTTTGGAGTTAAAGTTAACAGAAAAACTGAGATTACTTGAATAATAATACGTATCTGATATTGGGTTTTCATCCTGTTCTTGATGGGGAATGTCTAATTGTTCTTGTAAGAGAAAAAAGGTTATGAAATGTTAACTGTTAAAAGTGAAACCATTCAAAATTATTAATAATTTATTTAATTGAGAAAAGGTTCCCAGACTAATCAATAATAAACATCAATTAATGCTGTAACATTTGTCTGGATATTGACTCAAAATCCTTTTAGTTTCCCTCCTTCCTTTGGTTTAGAACTAAAGGAGCGTGGTTAGTTTAATGTGCACCATTATTCAGTTTTGTCTGGTAATTTGTGATAATCGGCCAGTTTGAATACAATAAAGGGTATTATGTCACAAGTACAGGACTGAAGCAGTGGGAGGTTACAACATATTCTTCCTTCTAGAGAATTTGCCTCTTCTCAAACCTTTCTCCTAAAGGCTCTTCCTCTTCACACCTCCAATCACAGGAGCTCCCCATGGCTGCTGAGCCAGTCAACCCCATGACTCATTACCCCAGCCTCATCTGACACCCCACAGCTCAGTCTCCTTATTACCCCCCTCTCCCCATTGCTCAGCCTCCCTATCACCTCAGTCTGATCCTTCTACTCACCATGTAGTCTCCTTCCCCAACATATCAGTAGCAAGAAAAGTGCATAATGAGATGTCATCTCATGCTGTTGCAGGACCAGTCTCATGATAAGATCTGTAAAATACAGATTTCTCTCAAGCCTGTGGCAGGAGAGGATGTTTCATTAAGTGCCTCTTCTGCTGTCAATGGGAGGAAGAAGGAGGCTGTGAAATGGGTAGAGGGATCAGATCAGTGTGATAGGGAAGCTGAGCAGTGGGGAGAGGGATAAGCAAAACTAACCAGGGCAACAAGTGATCAGATTGGCCATCAGTTTAGCACAGGCTCAATTAGATGGCTGATATTACAGAGGCAAAAGGTGACATGCAATTTATTTTAGGGTGGTACTTGCTACCTCTGCTACCCAATAGTGAGGTCTATGTCCTCACTCTCCCCTGTCCAGTATTGCCCCTATTCCATTCCTTCCTTCCATTTTTCCAGCATTACCCCTTCCTCTCCCAGTTCAGTTGCACTCTCCCCTCCCCTGGTGCAGCAGCAGCACCCTTTCCCCCTATCTTCACCTACTCCCCTTACCCTGATCCAGCATTGCTCCTACTCTCTTCCCTCCCATCTGTGCAGTAACATCCCTTTGTCCTTTCTTCTCAAGTCCAGTATCACTATTCTCTTCCCTTCCATCAAACCCACCCATCCATCATCACCCCTCTCCTCCTGCCCACCCATGCAGCATCAGCCCCTTGTTCCTTCCCCACTCCCTGTACATTATCAGCCCCACTCTCTTCTCTCCCTCCACCCAGAATTTCCTCTCAAACATCCCTCCCTCCCTCCCTTCTGTTGCTGTCACTGCCATGCCTCTGGCCTGCAGCAGCAATAAACAAATCACCAGAGGGAGCAGTAATTGCAAAGGTTCTGCTGGTCCTACTGTTGCCAACACATTTTGTACATATCAAAAACATGTTAGAGGGGGTGGGATCAGCAGGATCTTTGCCAGTGCATAGGCTAAAAGGTTCTTGGGTACTCATCACTAGTAGTATATTCACTGTTACTGCAGGCCTAGAGGCAAGGTAGTAAGGGGGAAGGGGTGAATTGGCCTGGGCCCTGTGATCTGGCCCTCCTACAGCTCCCTCATTTTATCAGTTGGCAACTGTGTGGCTTTGCCCCTTTTTGCAGTGGTCTGAGACAACTGCCCCTTTTCCCCATTGGTAAAATAGCCCTGGGAACAATATACATTAACTTGGTCTCCTACAGATCCAAAGTAACCGGGGCCAACATTAACAGAAAGTTGTACATTCATCAGTGGCCTGTAAATGTTTGATTTTCTTATGTGTGGATTTTCAGCCACAATATGGATTGTATCAGGCTAAAAATCCCTCTAACTGGCCTGATACTATCCATATAGTGAGGGTCTAGTTTTGTAGTGGAGTGAGGGCAGGCTGAGGAAAATGTCTGGATAGTGATGGTTTTCAGATGCTACTGTATCTGGATAAGCTACTCATTTACTGTAGGTCTGCTGAATAGCAACAATGGCCACCACATTCCATATGTATTCAGCACCACTGGGAGAGGAGGCAATATTCTGTTGTGGTTTTGGAATGTATTGTATTTAACATGCATTGCCTGTCAGAAATGTTTGTCTCTGTGATTACTCTGTGACCTCTGATGTGAATTACTTAGAGAGGTCACACCCATGCAACTTCCTGTGGGGGTTAGACACAGCACATGGAGCTCATGATCTCTCCTAACCTGAGAGAATCTATGGTGTGAGCATCCATTACCATCTAAGCACATGGAAAGAGCTGATAATCCAAATGTATAGTATTATGTATATATAAGCCTGTCTGAAAATAATCTAACTACAAACTGTGAGTAAACAGATGTTTTGTTACTTCAACTTTAAAGTGACTCAGCAGTGAATTATTCTGGGGTGAATGAGAGAGAGATGAAGAAAAGAAATTAACATTTCTAAAGCTGAAGCTGTGTGTATAAAATCTGCTAATTATTTACTACAAATAATCCAACAAAAGGGTTATGGGCCCAGGGGCCAGGAATTGAAAAAGGAAGAGAAATATTACCAGGCAGTAAAAAAAAGCCACACCTTTTTCTCTTAAGTTTTAAAAGAAAGATTCAGTCTGTCTCTCTCTCCCCCCACACAACAGACAGAAGGCTAAGAAAATGGCTGAGGGAGGAAATTCACCATTTTTCTACTCTCTCAAGGTGCCTAAATTAACTGAATTTAATTATCAGCAGTGGGAACTAAGATTCATATGTCTCCTTCAAGCAAAGAAATTAAATATATGCTTAGACCAAAACAGAACAGCTGAAAATATGGCTGAATGGGACAATGCAAACTATTATGTGAAGTGCATGTTTTTGGAAGCTCTCTCAGAGAAACAAGCCATATTAGTGGAGGAAAAAGATACAGCAAACAACATTTTATATAAACTGAGAACTATGTATGCAACTACATATGCAAAACAGCAACCAATTTGGTTGGCAGAGTTGAATGAAACCAAATTAAGGGATAAAAGTAAGTGTAATGATCACATTATGCATCTTATGTCTTCATTTCAAAAGCTAGAACTTTCTGGAATTCCCATGTGTGATGCATTGAAAAGAGCATTTCTTTTTACCTCACTATCAAAGAAGTTTGATGTTTTTAGGTCTGTAAATGAAGCCATTGAAGGGCAATCTTTTGAACAGGCAGCATCAAAACTGAGGCAGGAATGCATAATTAATGATTCTGAGGAGATGTGTTCTCAAAGCAAGTCAGAGAGAAATGAAACAAATTTCTTGGCAAAGAACAGAGGAAGGCGGAGCTATGGGAAAACTCCACCCAAGGGCAAGCTGATTTGCTATTCATGTGGAAAGGAGGGACATGTATCTAAATGGTGTAAGGAAACACAAAACACTCCCTCTAGCTCACCTAAGCCAATGGAACAAAAGAATTCTCCAACCAGGAAATGTATGAAGGACAATAATAAACATAAGAGCTTTCTAATGGCAGAAAAATCTTTGACTATGGTAAATAATAATTCAAATGAAAGTACTTGGATTTTGGATTCGGGGAGCACATGCCATTTAACCAATTCTAAGGATTTCTTTCAGGAAATGTGTCCAGAAGAAGGTATTCTTAAAACTGCAAACGCAGGGACTGCTAAGATCCAAGCAAAAGGCATTGGATTCTTAAAATGCAAAGTGTCTAATGAAGTAAAAGAAATTCCTGTAAGTGATGTCTTGTATATTCCCCAAGCAGTTTGCAATATGCTTAGTGTATCTACATTAGATAAGAAGGGATTTGTGATTCATTTTGAAAACAGTAAGTGCACAATCTCTAAAAATGATGAAGTGTATGCTGAAGCTTTTATGCATAATGATATTTATAAACTGAGCATTTCAGGTGAAGCCTCACATCTGGCGCAAGTAAGGAAGAATGATGGTAAATGTAGTCTGGAAATCTGGCACCGCCGCCTGGGACATCGTGATTTTAAGGTGATCCAGGATCTTTACAGTAGGCAACTAGCCACAGGCATTCAGATAAGTGCAGGTACTGGTAAAATGGAGAAATGCATAGACTGTGTTACTCAAAAAGGTGTGAGACCCTCATTTCCTGCATACACAGGAAATAGGAGTAATAAAGTACTGGACTTAATACACAGTGACTTATGTGGACCGTTTAATATCCCATCATTGGGAAATAACAGATTTGTGCTAATATTCTTGGATGATTTCTCTAGATACTGTGTGGCCTATTTGCTGAAAGAAAAAAATCAAGTCACAGACATGCTGAAGAAATACGTAGCCATGGTGAGCAATAAATTTGAAAGAAAACCAAAGGTTCTTCAGACCGACAATGGTGGTGAGTTCACTTCACAAAGCATGCGCACATTTCTAGAACAAGAAGGCATTCAGCATATCACAACAGTAGCTTATACACCAGAGCAAAATTCTGTTGCAGAGAGAAAATTTAGGTCACTTGTGGAAATGACCAGATGTATGCTGTCAGATAGCAATCTCCCTAAAAGACTATGGGGGGAAGCCATTCTCACAGCAGTGTACCTACAAAACAGAATGCCAACTAAAGGCGCTGAGCGCACACCACATGAGACATGGCATGGTAGGAAGCCAAACCTGTCACACATAAGAACATTTGGAAGTACAGCATATGCTCATATACCAAAGCAAAGAAGGCATAAGCTGGATTCCACAACAGAAAGGGGCATTTTAGTTGGCTATGCTCCAGGACACAAAGGATATAGAATTTTGAATCTGAAAACTGGCATTGTTGGCATAAGACATGTTACATATTTTGATGAAAACAAAAGGGTTGATAAAGGCTGGATTATCCCAGATGAGCCTTATCATCCAGAATATGAAACTAGAACCATAATAGACATGCCAGTGTATATAAATGCCATACCAAGGCAGATGTCTGAAAGCAACTCATCTGTATCTAACGAGGAACAGGCAGAGGTAGCAGACACAGAAAGGATCATTGCAGGAGACAGTACAGTTGGAGAAGGGGAATCAATTGGAGAAGGACTCTCAGATTTAGAGGATGCAGAAAGGTCGGACCAACCTGTTGTCAGACGCTCATCCAGGGAAAACAAAGGTGTTCCACCCCCAAGACTGTCTTACCTAACAAAGTCAGCAGAAGCTCAAGAGCCCTTAACATGGGATAAGATTGAGAAAATGCCAGCAGAAGAAGCTGCTGAATGGCATAAAGCAGCACAAGAAGAAATTGATGCATTGCATAAAAATAATACTTGGATTCTTACAAAATTACCTCCTGGCAAGAAAGCTATAGGATGCAAATGGGTATTCAAGTTAAAAAGGAATGCACAAGGAAAAGTGGAAAGGTATAAAGCCAGATTAGTGGCAAAGGGATATCTTCAAAAATATGGAGAAGATTTTGATGAAGTGTTTGCACCTGTAGTGAAACACACGACAATTAGAACACTTCTGAGCATTGCAGTCTCAAAAGGCATGCAAGTCAACCACATTGATGTGAAAACAGCATTTCTTCATGGAGATATAACTGAAGACTTGTACATGGAACAGCCAACAGGTTTCATAAATACAAAACAAAGACAGCTAGTGTGTAAATTAAACAAAGGTCTTTATGGATTAAAGCAAAGTGCAAAATGTTGGAATGACAAATTGCATGAAATATTGACAAATTTAGGATTTAAGCAAGGTGAAGCAGATAAATGTTTGTACACTAGGTGCAGAAATGGACAATATGCATACATTTTAGCTTTTGTTGATGATCTGCTCATTGCAAGCGAAAGTGAGCAAGAGTAGAAGGACATTGTAAAATATTTAAACCTGAATGTTGAGATAAAAGAACTTGGTAATGTGTCATACTATCTTGGTATAGAAATTGAGAAACAAAATGATGGTTCTTATCTTCTAAGCCAGAAGCAGAAAATAAATGAGCTTATTGAAAATTTAGGTATGCAAGATGCCCAAGTTGTAAGCACTCCCATGATCACTGATTTTCTGAAGGATGAAACAGTAAGAGAACCTTTACCAGATAACATCCAATATAGATCAGCCATAGGTAAGCTTTTATATCTGACTACCACATACAGGGCTGATATAGCAAATGCAGTAGGAATTTTGAGCAGAAGGGTCAGCTCACCTACCAAATCAGATTGGACTGCAGTTAAAAGGATGGTAAGGTATTTAAAGGGTACCATTGATTGTAAATTAAAGATTTCAGCCAATAGTAATCCAAAACTAATATGTTACTGTGATTCAGATTGGGCAGGGGATCATTCTGATTATAAATCCACAAGTGGATATGTGTTTATGTATGGAAATGTACAAATTTCATGGGCCAGTCATAAACAAAGTATTGTGAGTCTGTCTTCTACAGAAGCTGAATATGTGGCTGTATCAGAAGCATGCAGAGAACTGATGTGGATTGAAAAACTTTTGCTGGATTTTGGAATAGCTGAAAAGAGACCAATCCAGATAATGGAAGATAATCAGAGCTGCATCAGACTGTCACAGAATGACAAGGTTCAGTCACGCACCAAGCACATCGCAACGAAATACCACAACGTGCGAGAGTTGGCGAAAGAAGGGGTCATCAGTCTACACTATTGTCACACCAGTGAGATGACAGCTGACATCATGACCAAACCGTTACCCAGAGAACGTTTTGAGAATCTGCGTATAAAGCTTGGACTTTGTGTGAATTAATAATTGCATGACAGTTATGCATGAGAAGGGGTTTGTTGGAATGTATTGTATTTAACATGCATTGCCTGTCAGAAATGTTTGTCTCTGTGATTACTCTGTGACCTCTGATGTGAATTACTTAGAGAGGTCACACCCATGCAACTTCCTGTGGGGGTTAGACACAGCACATGGAGCTCATGATCTCTCCTAACCTGAGAGAATCTATGGTGTGAGCATCCATTACCATCTAAGCACATGGAAAGAGCTGATAATCCAAATGTATAGTATTATGTATATATAAGCCTGTCTGAAAATAATCTAACTACAAACTGTGAGTAAACAGATGTTTTGTTACTTCAACTTTAAAGTGACTCAGCAGTGAATTATTCTGGGGTGAATGAGAGAGAGATGAAGAAAAGAAATTAACATTTCTAAAGCTGAAGCTGTGTGTATAAAATCTGCTAATTATTTACTACAAATAATCCAACATATATAGTGAGGGTCTAGTTTTGTAGTGGAGTGAGGGCAGGCTGAGGAAAATGTCTGGATAGTGATGGTTTTCAGATGCTACTGTATCTGGATAAGCTACTCATTTACTGTAGGTCTGCTGAATAGCAACAATGGCCACCACATTCCATATGTATTCAGCACCACTGGGAGAGGAGGCAATATTCTGTTGTGGATTAGGAATTGGTTATTGGATAGAAAACAGAGGGTAGGGTTGAATGTCCATTTGTTTCTGTGGAGGAGAATGAAAAGTGGAGTACCACAGGGATCTATACTGGGATTGGTGCTATTTAAAATATTTATACACTTTCTGGAAATCACATGACAAGCGAGGTGATTAAATTTGCAGATGACACAAAACTATTCAATGTTGTTAAATCACATGCAGACAGAAAGATTGCAGGGAGAGGAGTTTAGGAAATTGGAAGACTGAGCATCCAAATGACAGATAAAATTCATTGTGGACAAATGTAAAGTGATGCATATTGAGAAGAATAATCTGATTCATAGTTACTTGATGCTAGGGTCCACCTTCGGAGTCAGCACCCAAGAAAGAGATCTAGGTGTCATTGTAGACAATACGCTGAAATCTGCCCAGTGTGTGGAGGCAACCAAAAATAAGACCAAGAATATTATAATGCCTCTGTATTGCTACAAGATGTGACCTCACCTTGTGTATTGCATTCAATTCTGGTCACTGTATCTCAAAAAAGATATAGCGGAATTAGAAAAGATTCAAAGAAGAGCAACCAAAATGATAAAGGGAATGGAACTCCTCCCATATGAGGAAAGGCTAAAGCGGTTAGGGCTCTTCAGCTTGGAAAAAGGAGATAGCTGATGGGAGATATAATTGAGGTCTATAAAATCTTGAATGGTGTAGAGCGAGAAGTAGTGGATCAATTTTTTACTCTTTCAAAAAGTACAAAGACCAGGGGACACTCAATGAAGTTACATGGAAATACTTTAAAAAAATTTAGGAGGAAATATTGTTTCACTCAACGAATAGTTAAGGTGTAGAACTGTTTACCTGAGAATGTGGTGACAGTGGTTAGCATATCTGGGTTTATAAAAGATGACAAGTTCCTGGAGGAAAAGTTCATAGTCTGCTACTGAGACAGACCTGGGGAAGCCACTGCTTGCTCTGGAATTGGTTGCATGGAACGTTGCTACTATTTGGGTTTCTGTCAGGTCCTTCTGACCTGGATTGGCCACGATTGGAAACAGGATACTGGGCTAGATGGACCATTAGTCTGACCCAGTATGGCTATTCTTATGTTCTTATGCTCTTATGTAATTAATGTTATGGCTGCCACTGCTGAATATCAGCCCACCTGTTTCTTAAAGTTGTACTAAACATTTGTTGAACACACCAAGTATTCTCCAAATAAATGCTTTCATTACAATTGCTATTTGACAAAATCTTAATAGTAAGAGATATTTTTCCTCTAGATCCTCCCCCAAAAATCATGGGTGACCCATAAATGAGCAGAATGTTATAAAATTACAGATGAGGTGGTTTTTGTAGAGTACTGATCCTTCACATGCAGAAGCTTTTTAGATTAATTATTGAATTATATTTTAATTAATAAAAATTAATAAATATAACAGTGTAGTCTACTCTCACTACACATGAAAGTTTTTAGTTGAAATAGCTCATTTTTGTTTTACAGTACCTATTTTTTTACAAAGCTACAGTAATTTCAAGAACCCTTTATAAGAACAAAACAGGCACAGTGGAGGAAACCTCTAGATGACCACAGCATGGATGTGTAACAAATACAGCCCTCTGATCATAGTCACCCCACCAAACACTTTTTTTGTCCTGACTCTTAAGAGTCAGTGACTACAGGACCCTACAGATAGCTTTCATTTAAGAGGGCATTTCAGGCATTTCAGCAGGAAAGCATTTTACTATCAGATTAAATTGGAACTTGCTTTCAAGTAGACTATTTAAAAATCAATAATTTTTATTAGTACCTAACAAAGTATGCATCATGGGGTGAATCACACAATGCCATAATCTTATGAAGGAAAAGGAAGGAAAAGGAAGAGGAATAATGCTGTGCATGTACCATACTATTATTTAAAGAATTTTACCCAAAATGAAAAGAAAAAGGCCAAAGGGAAGGTAATTTTATATACTTAACAGGACAACAAGGCAGGACTACCTGAAAGCTCCTGTGCAAAGATACACCTTTTCCAAGGCAGGAACGACCTTGTTCATTTATGTAGTGGTAAAAATCTGTGCATACTAGTGTATTTTATAGAATACACACAACTATTAATCCCACACCAGAGGCATCTCTTAAGAGGAGGGATAACCTAATGCTTAATGAGCTCAGAGCAAGGGAAGTCAGGGTTCAAAAGTCCACTGCTGATCCTCTAAATTTCCACTAATTTAGAGGCAAACTTCAATTGTAAGTCCTCCAGGAACATGGAAATACCTGCTTTCTCTAAATATGTCACCTTGAGATACTACAGAAAAGAAGCATGAGATAAATAGGAGACATTATTTACATCCAGAAACTCCTTATTTTCTAAAAGGGCAATTTCATAACCTATGTGTCCATATTTACATGCAGATTGCTCAGGTAAATGCTTACAATACTAGTACTTACTCACATATATGTGCCCATACCTACATAAGTACTAGCAGGGCGCCTGAGCACCATTCTGCAAATACCCACTTAACTTACATAGCACACATTTGCAGGGGGATCATACACAGGAGACGAGCATGGGTGGACTTAGGCAGGACTCCCACTGATGTGGGTAACAGAATACTGTAAGTTATGCACAACCTTGCCATAATTAGATATCCACCCTTACCCAGCTCTTGGGCTTGTGCAACTGCAAGTGCCTGTTTTTTACACATGCCTATACTGAGTTATGTTAGTGAAACGCCCCCTTTCTGGTATTTCCTTGGGTCCAGGGTCTGAGTGGGCAGGAAGCCTCCTCGACAAGCAGACTCCTTCGGACTCTTTCACCTCATAGTTGATGCATAGTGCCTCCATCTGGGAAAAGGAAGTGGTTAGTGGGCTCAAAGACCATCTTCTCCTCCCAGTAACTCAGTCTCTGCTCTAAATTTCCTGTGGGATGCAAGCTGAATGTTAAAGTGACCCCAAAGAGTCATTGACTCCCAAACACTTTCCATTATTAAATCACGCCACAGTCCGGTGATTTTTATGAAAAATAACTGGAACTTTTATTAACCTCTGCAACCAGCAGCTCAGACAGTTCGAACCAGTGAAATTGATAACAATCCAATATAAGTACATAAGTAATGCCATACTGGGAAAAGACCAAGGGTCCATCGAGCCCAGCATCCTATCCATGACAGCGGCCAATCCAGGCCAAGGGCACCTGGCAAGCTTCCCAAACGTACAAACATTCTATACGTGTTATTTCTGGAATTGTGGATTTTTCCCAAGTCCATTTAGTAGCGGTTTATGGACTTATCCTTTAGGAAACCGTCTAACCCCTTTTTAAACTCTGCCAAGCTAACTGCCTTCACCATGTTCTCCTGCAATGAATTCCAGAGTTTAATTACATGTTGGGTGAAGAAAAATGTTCTCCGATTTGTTTTAAATTTACTACACTGTAGTTTCATCGCATGCCCCCTAGTCCTAGTATTTTTGGAAAGCGTGAACAGACGCTTCACATCCACCTGTTCCACTCCACTCATTATTTTATATACCTCTATCATGTCTCCCCTCAGCCGTCTCTTCATTTTGGCAGAATATTTACAGGAATGCAAATCAGAAATATATACACTTTATACAGTGCCTTTCCTTGTCAATCCCTTCTAATGAGCAATCAAACCCTGCATGGGCTTTGTGTCTCTTGCACACGGGTTCTGGACTATGATGTCCTGGCTCCCTTATAAAATGGAACTCTCCTCAGTTCCCATCTCCAGCTCCTGGAAGTGATCCCCTTGATCTACTCTTCAGAGCTCACTCTCAGTCTCTGTCCATGTGAACTATGACTTCTTTCCTTCTACAAACCCATGGGTTGCCAGTTTCTAGTCAAGGACTCCTTCTTACTCCACACTGGTCTCTAAAGTCTTTTTTTCTACACTATTTTTTATGATTGGCCTGCCATATTTGCCCCCAAACAAATTGTATGTAAGGTAGAATTTTTTCGAAGTTTGTTAATTGTCTCTTTTTCCCAGCTACATAGATGGCTTTGAATATCTATCCCCTTGTTTTATTAATAGGCATGAAGGATTTGGGAGTTAACAGGATGAATCTTTCCATTTGAAATTAAGGAGTTGACAAATGGCTAAATTCTAGATTACAGAGTGTGAGAAGCATGCCAGGGAAGTGGTTAAATATAATCAGTTAAGAACTTGAGTTACTGCTATGTGCTACTATGTTACCTTCTGGTTCCTAGATTTTGAGAACCGAGTTTCCTTGGTTTTGGATAACAGTTAATAAGTACATAAGTACATAAGTAATGCCATACTGGGAAAAGACCAAGGGTCCATCGAGCCCAGCATCCTGTCCACGACAGCGGCCAATCCAGGCCAAGGGCACCTGGTAAGCTTCCCAAACGTACAAACATTCTATACATGTTATTCCTGGAATTTTGGATTTTTCCAAGTCCGTTTAGTAGCGGTTTATGGACTTGTCCTTTAGGAAACCGTCCAACCCCTTTTTAAACTCTGCTAAGCTAACCGCCTTCACCACTTTCTCCGGCAACGAATTCCAGAGTTTAATTACACGTTGGGTGAAGAAAAATTTTCTCCGATTTGTTTTAAATTTACTACACTGTAGTTTCATCGCATGCCCCCTAGTCCTAGTATTTTTGGAAAGCGTGAACAGAAGCTTCACATCCACCTGTTCCACTCCACTCATTATTTTATATACCTCTATCATGTCTCCCCTCAGCCGTTTCTTCTCCAAGCTGTATAGCCCTAGCCTCCTTAGTCTTTCTTCATAGGGAAGTCGTCCCATCCCCGCTATCATTTTAGTCGCCCTTCGCTGCACCTTTTCCAATTCTACTATATCTTTCTTGAGATGCGGCGACCAGAATTGAACACAATACTCAAGGTGCGGTCGCACCATGGAGCGATACAACGGCATTATAACATCCTCACACCTGTTTTCCATACCTTTCCTAATAATATCCAGCATTCTATTTGCTTTCTTAGCCGCAGCAGCACACTGAGCAGAAGGTTTCAGTGTGTTATCGACAACGACACCCAGATCCCTTTCTTGGTCCGTAACTCCTAACGTGGAACATTGCATGATGTAGCTATAATTCGGGTTCTTTTTTCCCACATGCATCACCTTGCACTTGCTCACATTAAACATCATCTGCCATTTAGCCGCCCAGTCTCCCAGTCTCGTAAGGTCCTCTTGTAATTTTTCACAATCCTGTTGTGATTTAGCGACTTTGAATAACTTTGTGTCATCAGCAAATTTAATTACCTCGCTAGTTACTCCCATCTCTAAATCATTTATAAATATATTAAAAAGCAGCGGTCCTAGCACGGACCCCTGAGGAACCCCACTAACTACCCTTCTCCATTGTGAATACTGCCCATTTAACCCCACTCTCTGTTTCCTATCCTTCAACCAGTTTTTAATCCACAATAGGACATTTCCTCCTATCGCATGACCCTCCAATTTCCTCTGTAGTCTTTCATGAGGTACCTTGTCAAACGCCTTTTGAAAATCCAGATACACAATATCAACCGACTCCCCTTTGTCCACATGTTTGTTCACTCCTTCAAAGAATTGAAGTAAATTGGTCAGGCAAGATTTCCCCACACAAAAGCCATGCTGACTTGGTCTCAGTAATCCATGTCCTCGGATGTGCTCTGTAATTTTGTTTTTAATAATAGCCTCTACCATTTTCCCAGGCACCGACGTCAGACTCACCGGTCTATAATTTCCCGGATCTCCCCTGGAGCTTTTTTTAAAAATGGGCGTTACATTGGCCACCCTCCAATCTTCCGGTACCACGCTCGATTTTAAGGATAAGTTGCATATCACTAGCAGTAGCTCCGCAAGCTCGTTTTTCAGTTCTATCAGTACTCTAGGATGAATACCATCCGGTCCAGGAGATTTGCTACTCTTCAGTTTGCCGAACTGCCCCATTACGTCCTCCAGGTTTACCATGAAGTCAGTAAGTTTCTCCGACTTGTCCGCTTGAAATACCATTTCCGACACCAGTATCCCACCCAAATCTTCCTCGGTGAAGACTGAAGCAAAGAATTCATTCAGTCTCTCCGCTACGTATTTGTCTTCCTTGATCGCCCCTTTTACCCCTCGGTCATCCAGCGGCCCAACCGATTCTTTTGCTGGCTTCCTGCTTTTAATATACCGAAAAAAATTTTTACTATGTTTTTTTGCCTCTAATGCTATCTTTTTTTCATACTCCCTCTTGGCCTTCTTAATCTGCGCCTTGCATTTGCTTTTACACTCCTTATGCTGTTTCTTGTTATTTTCAGACGGTTCCTTCTTCCATTTTCTGAAGGCGTTTCTTTTAGCCCTAATAGCTTCCTTCACCTCACTTTTCAACCAGGCCGGGTGTCTTTTGGACTTCCGTCTTTCTTTTCTAATTTGCGGAATATGTATGGCCTGGGCCTCCAGGATGGTATTTTTGAACAGCGTCCACGCCTGTTGTACAGTTTTTACTCTCTCAGTTGCCCCCCTAAGTTTTTTTTTTACCGTTCTTCTCATTTTATCATAGTCTCCTTTTTTAAAGTTAAACGCTAACGTATTTGACTTTCTGTGTACAGTTACTTCAAGGTTGATGTCAAAACTGATCATATTATGGTCACTGTTATCAAGCGGCCCCAGTACCATAACGTCCCTCACCAGATCATGCGCTCCACTAAGGACCAAGTCTAGAATTTTTCCTTCTCTCGTCGGCTCCTGCACCAGTTGCTCCATAAAGCTGTCCTTGATTTCATCAAGGAATTGTATCTCTGTAGCATGTCCCGATGTTACATTTACCCAGTCTATATTTGGATAATTGAAGTCACCCATTATTATCACATTGCCCATTTTGTTCGCGTCTCTGATTTCTTTTATCATTTCTGTGTCTACCTGCTCATCCTGGCGAGGCGGATGGTAGTACACTCCTATCACCATTTTTTTCCCTTTTATACATGGAATTTCAACCCACAGTGATTCAAAGGTGTGATTTGTGTCCTGCTGAATTTGTAATCTATCTGAGTCAAGGCTCTCGTTAATATACAATGCTACCCCTCCACCAGTCCGGTCTACCCTATCATTACGATATACTTTGTACCCCGGTATGACAGTGTCCCACTGGTTATCCTCCTTCCATCAGGTCTCAGTAATGCCTATTATATCCAATTTTTTATTTAGTGCAATATATTCCAACTCTCCCATCTTATTTCTTAGACTCCTAGCATTTGCATATAGTTCTCAGATCCATGGGAACTGATTTAAAGGTTTTTAGACCCAATGCCTAGATTTAGGGCTCTTGGATTTTGATGTCCATGACCAGAAGCTTCTCAGTTCTGGGGTCCTTGACTTTGAGTTCTTGGGCCCAAATGCTTTTTGAGTCCTGGATTCCTCGGTCAACAGCTTTTTGTGTTTCTTGGTATCAGGTTTAGGGCTAATGGATGTGGGGCTCTCAGGTCTAGAGGACCTGAACAAGGGCTCTTGAATTCAGGGTCCCAAGGTCACATGTTTTCTCTTCCAGGATCCCTCAAAACCAGGGATCTAGATTTAAGATCTACAGACTACTAGAACTAGGGACTTCAAACCCGAGATACCAGGACCCTGTATAATCTTTCAGACAATATTTTCCTTACAACACTTGATTCTAGAAATATTTTCACACACTATCAGGCTTATTTTCGAAAGAGAAGGACGTCCATCTTTTGACACAAATTGCAAGATGAGCATCATTCTCACAGGGTCGCCCAAATCGGCATAATTGAAAGCCGATTTTGGGCGTCCTCAACTGCTTTCTGTCGCGGGGATGACCGAAGTTCACGGGGGCATGTCGGAGGTGCAGCGAAGGCAAGATTCAGGTGTGCCTAACACATGGGCGTCCTTGACCCATAATGGAAAAAAAGAAAGGCGTCCCTGACGAACACTTGGACAACTTTACCTGGTCCTTTTTTTCTTATGACTAAGCCACAAAAATGTGCCCTAAATGACCAGATGACCACTGGAGGGAATCGGGGTTGACCTCCCCTTACTCCCCCAGTGGTCACTAACCCCCTCACAACCTCAAAAACATTTTAAAAAATATTTTTTTTCCAGCCTCTATGCCGGCCTCAAATATCATACCCAGCTCCATGACAGCAGCATGTAGGTCCCTGGAGCAGTTTTAGTGGGTTCTAGCTTAACCGGCTATGTGAATATTTGTGTTTTGTTCTGGCTGACTGCAGGCCAGCCTTGTGTACCTGCTAGAGACTGTGCTGGTAACTGATTCCAGGGAGCAGGCCAGAAACTAGTAAGAGTTGCTGCTGAGCTGAGAGACATTCATTATGTTGTGGACCTGCAGGAGCAAGCCACCAGAGGACACCGTTATGTTTACTGAACTAGCTTTGAGTATTGTTTCCTCCCTTCTTTACCAGACACCTTTAATAAATATTATTTGCTTCCAGCATAATTTGCTGAGTGTGTGTGGCTTGTGTTACCTGGATCAACAGCCCACCTTCACTCACGTTACCACATATTATTGTGGCTGTGGTGGGATTCGGAGCTTACCCTGCCAGGAAAGCCGGAATCCTTAGCCTCTGGGGCTCTGGGCCTTGTAAACCATGCAGGACCAATGGGCTAAAGAGAAGCTGTACCCTGAGAGAGAGAGAGGGTGTTTTGAAAGAGTTTAGCAAGAGTCAGACAGATAGGTTTATATTTTTGTTTTGATTCTCATACAGTGTGTGCTGTGGTGTAGAAAAACATAGAGAAACTGATCCAGGCCCTATTGAAAGGGCAACAACAACAACAGCAGCAGTTTATGCAAGCTCAATGTGAGCAGCGATGACAATAGGAGCAGCAACAGCAGAAGTTTATGCAAGCTCACTTGGAACAGCAGCAGCAGGTGCAGCAATAATGTTGATAGCGGTACAACATTGCTCTCTGGGCCAGGCAGGCTCAGTACTTCGGGCACCCAGGCTACAAGCCACTCCTCTGGTTTCAGTGCTTTAAAAAACATTGTACCAGAATAAGACCCAGACTGTTTTTTATACATACTTTGAGAAGACTGCTCACCTATCAGATTGGCCAGAAGCATTATGGACTGCCTATTTAAGAAATATTCTAATCGGTAGCAGCCAAACTAACTTTCAGGATGTTAGTTCCACTGGGATGGCCACCATTCTGGAGAGATCCAGAAAAAAAGCACAAAGGACTCACAAAAACGAAACATGTGTGCTTTATTATAGACCTGACACATGCAGTGTTTTGGAGTAACTAATGCCTTCTTCGGAGGTCAATTCAAGCAACGTTAGATGATTTAGGGCCCTGTATACTCAGCTGTGCTGTAGGTGTGCTAGCATTTTTAACGCACACTAAAATATATGGGTGTCTCTAGCGTTAGCACACGCTAAAAATGCTAGCGCACCTTAGTAAGCAGGGCCCTTAGTTTTTGCTCAAAATTTAGTGACATAACACTATAAAAGTCCACATGAAGGAGAATAACGCCTGGTTGCAGAACAAAATGCCAAGAAACTGCGCATTTCCTTGGCATTTTGTTCTACAACCTGGTATTATTCTCCTTCAGGTGGACTTCCATAATGTTAGTTTTTACTCAAAATACAATGACATAACACTATGAAAGTCCACCTGAAGGAGATTAATGCCTGCATTTTCTTGCCATTTTGTTCTATAACCTGGCATTATTTTCCTTTTTCAGGCAGACCTTATAGTATTATGTCACTGTATTTTGAGTAACAATTAAATCATTCAGGGGTTACTTGAATTGACTACTGAGGCAGAATTTAGTTACGCCGAAACACGGCCTGTGGCAGGTCTTTAATAAAGCACACTTCTTCCATTCTTAAGAGCCCTTTATGCTTTTTCTGTACTGCTTGTGTTGTGTACTTTGATCCTCTCCATTGGAAATCACCCTTTTGGAGAGGGCAGGCTGCACACCAAAAACTGATTGGCAACAATTTCAGAAAAGGTCTCTACAAATAAAAGAGAATCTACAAAATTTCTTTTACAGGCTCAAATAAGTGGCCTGGAGATGGCTCCAACCAGAGGGCAAGACTGGCCTAGAGATAGAAAGAGTTGTTCTTGAACAGCTCCTTGAGGAGTTACTCCAGTCCATGAAATAGTGGGTGAGGCAGCACCCTAAAATTAATACCGTAGAGTGCTGTGGAAGTGGCTGAAGCCTTTTACCAATCATAACCAGAACCCTAAAAAGAGGACACACACACACACACACTTTGTTCTATGTAATCAGAACGCCTTCTCAGTTCAACTTTCGTTATATTGTGAGCCACATTGAACTTCAATCCTATTTGAGGTAATGTGGGATATACATGTCCTAAATAAATAAATAAATAAATAAATGTCTCTTCAACATGTATATCTAAATACCATGTTATGCATATTAAAACAGACATAGGGCTTCTAAACTAAACTAAGCATCATAATATATTCCTCCACATATCCCATGTCTAACTCTTCCAATACAACTTTACTACAAATCCGTCCACCAACCCTCTATACAAATCTCTATTAGAACGCATATTCATAGAAAGCCATACTACATTTATGCTTTCTGTACTTGTACAATTATTTTTAACTTATATGAATTATGTAAATAATTAGCTTACTAGTTGGGTTGTGAAACTATTTTTTCCTCATGCAGTAACAATTCTTTCCTAAGTTTCAGTGCACATTTTTATCTGAAAAGATACTTAACAGATTTGCATTACAAAAGGAAAATATATATAAACAATCATTCCTTAGTATTTGTTGTTGGCTCCATCTCATACTGTACAGTCTATATTGTAACATAGCTATTGGCTAGTTTAACTAACTCAATGCTTCATTTTGCAGGACTAGTCATCCATGAGACTTGCCTTTTTTTATTCCAGGTTGATAGATACCTAAGTATAAGATGTTGAAAGATGGCATGTTAAAATGTAATGTTCCTGTAAAGTTTTGTAGGCATTTTAAGTCAAAAGATCATATCTAACAGAGATAAAATCAAAGATCACACATCATTCTAATGCTCTTGGATGCAATTCTACATGTCTACACATTGGAGAAATTGTATATTGTGTCTTTGTTTCTTAGATCATTTCATCAACTGAATAAGCATTGAGGATTTTCTGACTTTCCAGTTCACCCTTCAGTTTTAGAGTGTTCTAATGTACAGGGAGTGTCATGATACTTTCATATTTCATATATGCATCTGGGCAGCTGGCCAAAGTTTTATTCACAGCTGTATGGAAGACAAGAATAATGGAGTGTTGAATGATGTGCGCAGTGCAAGTTTCTTCTTTCCTTTCCTTTAACAGAGGTAGTATATCATGCAGAAGAGATTTTAAAGTCCAATTGAAAACATCTAGGTTAACTCTTACCTCTGCAGGGAGTTCTCTCAAGAAGAAATAGAAACAATAAAAAATGAAGACTACAGAAACTTCAACATCCACTCCTTGCAAATAATTTGTGAAAAAGAACATACTGCCTATGATTTTTTTCAACATAACACACACAGAAACAGTTTATAAATAATACATTGTTAATATTTTATGCACATTTGTGAAAAAAAAAAACTTTATCAGTTTCTCACAGATTTTCTGGGAAAAAAGTATTTTCTTCTTATTCAGTGCTTCTCAACCCTCTCCTAGAGGTCCACCTGGCCAGTTGGATTCAGGATTACCATAATAGGTCTGAAGACCTAACTAGTTAGATGTGCCTCCAGAAGTCAATTGAAAAGCACTACTCCTATTGAGAAATTTTACACAATTTTGACATCTTTGAACACTGTGGAATTGTCCTCAAAGAAAATGTTCCATTGTACACATCCTGATTTGCAATCCTTCAGCAGTAGCATGAAATTTAGAATCTGGATAGACCAATGGGGTAAGATGTTGTACTGAATACTTAAAAATTATCTTTTGAAAAGCAGGATTTGAATACTTAATTTGTGTTGTGAGTATGGGGCTCCTCCTTTTTAATTTTTACCGTCAGGATTTGGGGTGGGGGACTCAATTCTTTAAAGTCAGGACCTTCTATCATACATGTTCCCAGCCAATGCAGTATAAAATAATTTATCAGGGAATTCACTAACCAGCAATACTGAGGTACCACAGTTTCGATAATCCTAGTGTAAGTTTTCTGTGATAAAATAGAGTTTAAAAACACTATTACTTTACCACAGCCTCCTAAAGTGCATATTGCAACAAAATTTTATATGTGATGTACAAAGCTGTTAGTGTATATGATTAAAAAAAAAGACTCTAGGGATTCTAGAATGCATGCTCACCTGTGAAACCATAAAGTTTTATATGAAAATCTGTGATGTGCATTGACATTTATAGCAGAGGATTCAGTAGATGTGCTAAACATTTTTGCAATGCGTACCCTTAACTAAGGTTAATGTTCTCACTATCTGTGCGGAACAATGTCAGGTCTTGGTCTGTATCACCAACACCTTTCCAAAATCTATCCTTCACAGTTATACACGAATTCGCATTATCTGATGTTGAACCACAGATTCCATGAAAAAAATACTTTGAACAATACAGACTTTCTGTGATATTCTGAGGCTGATGCAGCAAGTTGTTGTGTACCCAAATACAAGATTCAAAAGCAGAGCAGCAGCAGACACTTGACTTCCAGGGTGCATGCAACAAGATAAAATAATCTTTGTCTTATCACCCATTCCTTCTTTAGGTCATACTCAAATCGGAGTGACAGTAGAAAATGCAAGCTCATTGTTGCTTTGGACCAAACTAATGGTACAGCTGCATGAAATATCCATGAAAAAGTTCCTTAACACATGAAACAGAACCAATTAACAAGATCTCAAGAGATATGATAGAGGACTATAAAATAATGAATGGACTGGAATGGGTACACGTGAATCGCTTGTTTACTCTTTCCAAAAATACTAGGACTAGGGGGTACGCAATGAAGCTGCAAAGTAGTAAATTTAAAACAAATCGGAGAAAATATTTCTTCATTCAACATGTAATTAAACTCTGGAATTCATGGCTACAGAATGTAGTGAAAGCAGTTAGCTTAGCAGGGTTTAAAAAAGGTTTGGATAGCTTCCTAAAGAAAAAGTCCATAGGCCATTATTAAAATGGACTTGGGGAAAATCCACTGCTTATTTCTAGGATAAGCAGCATAAAATGTATCGTACTGTTTTGGGATCTTGCCAGGTACTTGTAACCTGGTTTGGCCACTGCTGGAAAAAGGATGCTGGACTGGGGACCTTTGGTCTGTCCCAGTATGGCAATAGGTATGTACTTATGTAACCAAAGGGGTTTATTTTTTAAGTCTGCTAACAAAATGTGTATTGCTTAATTAAACAACTCTCACCCTATTAGACTGTAAGCCACCAATTAGGTATGAATTTCTGGGAACAGTAGGCAATAGACAAAAGTTGAAATCAAGGTTTACTAATCCTTCTCCCACTGTGAGCAAGCGGCATGAGTTACAAACCTGGGGAAGTTACTATTGTTTGTGATTTAAATACCTCTGTTGAACTTCAGAAGTTAAGTAAATTGATCCGAGAGAAAGAGAAAAGAAAAAAATTTTCTTTTGAAAAGAAACCTATAATGACTCCGAAATAGAATTTGTAGTGGAAAAGCATTTTTTTCCTAACAGAGGTAATGCAAAATCTTGTTTGCTATTATTTTCAAAAGCGTTTAGTATTGTTTTGGACAAACAAAGATGGCGGCAAGCTCCTTTCACTGGCTTTAGTCCATTTAGAGGGGCATAATCGAATGAAAACGTCTATCTCCATGGGCGTTTATCTCCGAGAACGGGTCCGTGAAGGGGCGGACTGAACCGTATTTTCGAAAAAAATAAACGTCCATGTTTTATTCGACAATTTGTGAGCTGGGCGTTTTTGTTTTTCAGCGATAATGGAAAATGAAAGCGCCCAGCTCAAAAATGAATAAATCCAAGGCATTTGTTCGTGGGAGGGGCCAGGATTTGTAGTGCACTGGTCCCCCTCACATGCCAGGACACCAACCGGGCACCCTAGGGGGCACTTTTACAAAAACAAAAAAAAAGGTAAAAGAGCTCCCAGGTGCATAGCACCCTTCCCTTGTGTGTTGAGCCCCCCCAAATCCCCCTCAAAACCCACTGCCCACAAGTCTACACCATTACTATAGCCCTAAGGGGTGAAGGGGGGCACCTACATGTGGGTACAGTGGGTTTGGGGGGGGGGTTGGACGACTAAGCATTAAGCAGCACAATTGTAACAGGTAGGGGGGATGGGCCTGGGTCCACCTGCCTGAAGTCCACTGCACCCCCTAACAACTGCTCCAGGGACCTGCATACTGCTGCCAGGGAGGTGGGTATGACATTTGAGGATGAAAAAATAAAAAGTTGTGAAACATCATTTTTTGTGGTGGGAGGGGGTTAGTGACCACTGGGGGAGTCAGGGGAGGTCATCCCCGATTCCCTCTGGTGGTAATCTGGTCATTTAGGGCACTTTTGGGGGCCTTATTCGTGAAAAAACAGGGTCCAGGAAAAGTGCCCTAAATTCTAGCTACAAACGCATACTTTTTTTCCATTATCGGCGAAAGGCGCCCATCTCTGTTCGGGTGATAACCATGCCCCAGTCCCGCCTTCACCACGCCTTCGACACGCCCCCGTCAACTTTGTACGCTTCTGCGATGGAGTGCAGTTGAAAATGTCCAAGTTCGGCTTTCGATTAAACCGTGCTATTCGTTTTTGTGAGATAAACGTCCATCTCCCGATTTAGGTCGGAACTTGGGCGTTTTTCTCATTCGATTATAAGCAGGATAATGGGTCATGCCATCTCTTGTCATCAAAAGAAAAAAAAAAATAAAGGCATATAGCACAGCACTGAAATCCACAATACAGTATTGCAAATAAAGCAAGCTCTGGAGCACTGACAAATACATTTTGAATCAGGGGCGTATCTGCGTGGGCCACAGGGGCCTGGGGCCTTGCAGATTTTGCCCTGCCCCCCTCCCCCGCTGCCGTTTCTTACTTTTGCGCCGAGGTCCGCTTCCTCCTGTGCCTTTAAAAATATTTCTTCAGCTGGCGGGGGACCCCAACCCCCGCCAGCCAACCTGAGGTGACGTCTTTCAAGTTCTTCGTCCGCCGTGGCCAACGTGCTGGAGTTGAGCGGCTGAATCCAGTTTGGAGTCTGACATTGTGTGACGTTCGGACGTCGTGCGACGTCAGACTCCGAACTGGATTCAGCCGCTCAACTCCAGCACGTCGGCCACGGCGGATGAAGAACTTGAAAGATGTCACCTCGGGTTGGCTGGTGGGTGTTGGGGTCCCCCGCCAGCTGAAGAAATATTTTTAAAGGCCCAGGAGGAAGCGGACCTCGGCGCAAAAGTAAGAAACGGCAGCGGGGGAGGGCTGGCGGCGGGAGGGGGGTGGAAAGAGTCGTTGGTGGTGGTGGGGGGGTCCGGTAATGGCGGCGGAGGGGGGTGCTAAAATGTGCCCCCTCCCTCTGGTTCTGGCCCCCCCTACCGCCGGAGGCTAGATACGCCTCTGTTTTGAATATAACCCTCCCCCCTTCACAGACCCCTCAAATACTCCCTAACCCCTCCAACACCCCTTACATTCCCTCCCATCCCCTCCTAAGAGAATGAAAAACCTAGGAGGTTTAAAAAAACCTCACAAGTTTTCTATTATTTTCAATAGCGATAGCAATTGTTTTGTTCTGGTCAATATGGCGGCTGCGCAGGAGAGATGGCTTCAACTTATTGACACCATTATGTCTCCTGTCATTAAAACTCCTTGGAGTAGACACAGGAATTGAAGGCTGGAAGACATAGGTTGTAAGAGAAAGAGAGACTGAGGGAAGAGATATGGTCATCAACTACTAAACACATGCTCTGTCAATTCTCTTAATTGCAAAGCTGAACACTGGCCAAGCTCATAGTTTCCACATGCAAACTTCATGATACTAGAGCAATGTGTAACTATGTATTATCCACCTAGGGCCTAACCAGTTGTTCAATACCTCCTTCCCAACCTCCTTCTCCCTGCACAGCCACAGGTTTATTCTGCCGACTCACGGAGGGCGCTCATGTGTATGCTCTCTTCTGTGTGCATAAATGCACAAAAAAACTTAGAACTTATGTGCGCAAGTGGCCTATATGCTATACTATAAGGGCACATATAAGCACTATAGTGTTCAAATGCAAGGAGTGGAGCATGAGCGGGATATGGGCATGCCTTGCATGTATGCACATAACTTATAGAATACTATATGTTATGTGCACTCTAGCTACATTTAGGTACCTGCAGTCATATTAGGTCTAGCAGTCATATTAGGTCTATACCTGGTATAATTGCAGACACCAAATGTAAGGTGCACCAATATTGGGTTACATTTATATCTCATAGAGCAGAATTTGGATGCCAATATGCCATTATGGAATAGACACTCTCAGCACTACATTGGGATCTACTCATACAATTGCCACCATAGTGCAATCTCTTCCTCTCCATTACCACTTTTTACTTAAGTTACAATTTCTGACTAAAAAAACCCTACCTCCCTCATCTCTACCCACTTAACAATGCTTTTGCCACAGTAAACAATTCTCTCATACACAGTTTTGCCCTGACATAATCTGGTGAGAATAATTTGGGATTTATTCTGAAGCTAATAACAAAGAGGTACATGGTTAAATAATTTATATAGCAAACTGCAAATTTAACTACATAAATCACTATTCTGAAATTCCATATAAAGAGAAGTCAACTGATTTTGTGGTGACTGCCTCACTGAAGGGCCATTTTACAAAGGCTGTGTATGAGAGCAGCCATGCGAAAACGAGACTACCACCAGGCTGGCCTGCCCCCCTGGCAGTAATGTTGAATTTGGCACATGCTCATACCATCAGGACAAATTATTTTTTTTTATTTCCTACCGCACATGGCATTTGTGGCATTAATCAGCAGTTGGTATGCGCTTACCAGTCACCGCATGAGGTCTTACCGCTAGATCAATAGGTGGCATTAAGGGCTCAGGCCATAAATAGAGTACACTGGTTTCAATTTTACTGCAGGCCCTTTTCCCGGCCTATTGAACAAAAGCCCTTTTTCCCAGACACGGTGAAAACTGGCTTAGTGTGCATCAAAAACACATGCTCATACTACCACAGGCCACTCTTTGCCGCGGCTTAGTAAAAGGACCCCTGAATATTGACATCCAGGTTTAACTTTCTTCTTAAAAGCCACATAATTGAACTTATGCTAATGTACTCTGGGAAGGAATAACCAGGACATAGAGCAACCATCAAAATAGCCCAAGCTTACATAAATATTTTTGGAGATAACTTGTTACTGCAGGTATAATAGATGTGGTAGTATTACCATTTGCATCCCCAGCAAATATCTGACCATCTCTGGGAAAAGGTGACTAAAGTAGTGGATCCAATATGTTGAACATGGCCAATTTTTCATGTCTTGGGTCCAAAAACAGTCTGAAACAAATGTCATGTTTGAACTTCTGTAACTTTTTTTAAATTATTTTTTTCTTATAAAAGAATAGGATTTGGACTCTTGCATTGCAAAATGTTTGCTCTAACAGAATTCATTAAAACCTTTTTTTTTTCTGGTGACTTTATTCACCTTTTCTCAGAGATGGTCACATATATGTGATACAAAACTTATACATTAATATATATCATGCAAGAACACACAAAAAAGAAAAGTAAAGATTTTATCAGAACAACTTTTAAACTATTTTATCAGATTTTCTATAAACTTCTGAACATTATAGTCACATCTGAGAAAAATAACACGTTAAAATGTCATAGCTATTCCAAATGCAAAAGTTCTATAAGACCATAGATATGAAATATTCAAAGCAAACAAATTAAAAATCTCTCTCCCGTATGTTGGAGCAAATCCAATGATTTGAATATGGGCAAAAAATGCATTGCCTCTTCTATGCAGGGCATTCTTTAGGATATGGTGAAAGCTTGTACTACAGGACAGAGAGCTGACTAGTACAAACTGGGAGAGTGTTACTGTGAGGAATTCATTTAAATCTGTCCATTTATCATCTCTGAGTGAATAATTTCTAGGAAGTATTTTCTTTATATAAAGGAATTCAACCTGGTTAGATTGTGAGAAATCATGATAACGAGACTGCAATACCCTACATGTTGGTGCAATTGGCAAAGTAGCTCTATTGGCTACTTTGCATTTTCTGCTATAAATCAATACTACATAGTGCAGAGTATTCAGACAACTCTTATTGTTCCAAGCTATTATGCCTGTCCTGGTCTCCGTACATGTGAGATAAAAGTGAGCCATGGGTTATCCACTACTATTTGGAACTAAGATGTCAGTGGGGAAAGAGCGATTAGGGCTTGTTCCTTCAAAGAACACCAACAGGATGCCCTGAGGAAAGTGGGGTGGGGAGGAGGGTATCCTTCTCCTTCAAAGATTACCTCCAATTTACTGGATATGCAAATCAACATATTATCATAGTAGATGACAGAAGATAAAGACCAGTATAGTCCATCTAGCCAGCCCAACAAGATACATCATAACTTATGCTATGAGTTTGATACTACATATGTGTACTTGATCTTTTTTGTCCTTGCCATTTTCAGGGCACAGACCGTAGAAGTCAGCCCATCACTGGCTTTGATCTCCAACTACTGAAGTTGTAATTGAAGCACCACTCCAACCCATCAAAATCTGTCCAGCCACAATCAGGGCACAGATACCACACCTGCAGGTCAGTAAAGAAGTTAAAAAATGTTATAGGGCTTGGAACTTAATTTGCACACAGAGAAGTTTAAAGAATGCAAAATAGTACAGGGTGGAACAGAAGTGCAGAAATGGAATATGAAAGAAACATTCAAATATTAACAGGCTTCAATAAGAGTGCACAAAGGAGCCATTTTTCATAACAAAAATAAATCCAAGGACACAGGGTAATGATAGAAAGTTGGAAGAAGGAAGACTCAGAAGAATTATAAGGAAATACTTCTTTTACTGAGAGGGTGATAAATTCCTGGTATAACCTCTGTGAAGAGGAAATAGTAACCAAATGATGACAGAATTTTGGTATGATTAGATGGACACAGAGCATGCAATGCTAACAGCAAGGATAGGGGAGAAGATAAAATAAATATGGTATCCTGAATGTTGAATTAGGTTGTGAGAACCTATAGGGGTGATTTTGAAGGTCCATATGCGGCTTACATGGAATCACTTTGTTAATGGACCATTAACAATAAGTAACTAGCCACATAAAAGCTGTTTTCATTTATCCTATGCAAACATCCCCTTGCCACAGTTTATAGCTTTCCAAAACTGTAGGAAACTCACAAATCAAAATCAAATCCCCATGGTCTAGATTTCCAGAGCAACATCTGAAATGCAGTTCATAACCAAGTGCACACAATTTATAGTTTTCCTTAAGTACAGCAAACATCCACTTCAAAATCAGGTATTTCACATTTTTAGCTCCAAGATAACTTTTACACAATTCTTTTCTGTCATTGTTCTGAGGTAACACATCTGAGGCTTTTCTTGTGTCTTCCCCTTCTTTTTAGAACAGGGGTTCTCAGCTGAGTTCTTGGGACACACCCAGCCAGTCAGATTTTTAGGATATCAACAAATACTAATGAAATAAATTTGCATGCATTACCTCCATTGTATGTAAACCTTTCTCATGCATATTTTTTTGTTACATTTGTGCTCTGTGCTTTCCCACTCATGGCAGGCTGAATGCGGCTTACATGGGGCAATAGAGGGTTAAGTGACTTGCCCAGAGTCAAAAGAAGCTGCCTGTGCCTGAAGTGGTAATCAAACTCGGTTCCTCAGGACCAAAGTCCACCACCCTAACCACTAGGCCACTCCTCGTGGGTAGCTGGAAAACCTGACTGACTAGGTGTGTCTTGAGGAATGGGTTTAGAAATACTGCATTAGAGACTCTGGCCTCACAGCCCCCACTCCTTAATGTCATCTGATGTATGATGTCATAAACAAAGCTTGTTGGGAGTTGTAGTTCAACATAATCCCTGTCTGCTGTTGGGGACATACTTCAATATTCACCTGCGCTGTACCTTTTTTTCTCATTTAGGGAATGTATACTCTGTCACAGACAACATTTTTGAGTGACAATGGGATGATCCATCTAGGTGATTGGACTCAAGCCTATCAGAAGATACTATTATATGGTCAGTGAAGGGTCCTGGTTCTTTCTTAAAAGTTGAGAAGAGAGGAGAGATGATGGGGGGAGATAATTTTACAGAGTATTTTCCACATGGAAAATGGATTTTGTAAGGTTATGTAACCACATATGCGCATAGAAGTGCAATCTCATGTTGCTAGCAGGTGTTCCTGCAGACCCAAAAAAGGGCCATTTTTAGAAAACTGTTCCAATATGTTTGGGAAGAAGAATGATGTTTTTCTTCATTCTCTCTTTTCTTCCTTGGGGAGATCTGTCAGGCTAAATCATGGAAGCTCTGAGAAAAGACACAGAGCCCTGCCATCCAGACAAACCTGAGGAGCCAAGAGTTCCTTACTAACCTGGAGGGAGCCCCTGCACTTTGCTTGACAGGACAGAGAACTTATTAGTTGTTAACTTGAAACCCTTCTTGTCATCAGAGTTACAAATATCCAGCTCTGAAATTCTTTTCTCTATTTTTTTCATGTTTCTCTCCATTGCATCTCTCCAAATCTCAGGAAACCGCTGCTGTACAATTCAGCAACTCTCTGAGTGTTTAGACAAGAAGTTTCAATTTCAGTACAGTTGTTAACATTTCATAAATGTTTATTACCTTGTTTAGGACTATGCAGGACAACACTTTATATAGGGACACTTTTACTAAAACTTAGTGTGTGCTAAATACCACATGGCCCATAGATATCAAATAGGACATGCAACATTTAGTGTATGCTAAGCTTGAGTAAAAGAGCCCAATACAGTTTTTATTCATATTCTGTCTGCCAGAGGAGGTCATAGGTTACCTCCAACAGTCTGACAACAGGAGTTACATTTACAAATTGATATTCATTCAGTTTAGAACTGAAACGTAGCTCACAACTTTTCATTGGTAGCACAAGTTGAGTCACATTGAAATAGAGTATGTATTTTCCTAGCTGCAGAGGACTTAAAAGAGCTCAGTTTCCTAATGTGTGTTAATGCATTAGCACACATTAATGTACATTATTTGCTACAATTTGAGCTATGCACTTAGGGTCCGATTCTATATATGGCACCTAAAAATAATGTGTGCTAGACAATTACGCCTAAGCGTATTCTAAATACCGCATGTAAATCTGTGTGTGGTATTTAGAATACACTTAGATGTAGTTTATGCGACTGGATCTATGTGCGTTCATTTACGCCAACGAGAAGCTGATGTAAATCCCTGCACTTAAATTTATGCGCACTAGCCCATATTTTATAACAATGCATGTAGGTTTTGGAATGCCCACTTCCATGCCCTTAACCACACCCAACACATGGGCGTTGTTTAAAACCAAGTTCCAACCACACACTGTGCACAATATTATATATACTCTTACAGTGTTAGCACAATCAATATTCCCCAGATTTATTCTGTTTTAAGGGTTTTAATTTTTTTCATTAGGAGGAAAAATGATCTCAGAAGCCTACCATGCTCAGTGCCACAGAACAGACAGTTTTTAGCACTAAATAGGGTCACAGCTCGATCATGGGTCAAAAAACCTCCATTTTTTTCTTTTTTTTTTTTTGCAATTAAAATATGAAAATAGAACTTCTTTTATCAAGCACAAATAGCCAGCACTTAACTTCTTGCAGCAATCCCGACGAGGACCCGTTTCGCCACTGGCTTTTTCAAGGGAACTGCCTGCTTGTATCTTGTGCCTGTACCCCATCTGAAAAACAGAATTATTGTGAGGCCACCACAGTATAAAAACTATATGGCCATTCTCTAACAAAAAACATACCTACCATTATCTAAGCAGCATTTTCAGGTAAACTTTTTTTCAAAATGGTGTCTTGCTTATATACAGATGCCCGCTGACCTCAGCTAATCAAAAACCACTGACATTTTATCTGTGTCATTCAACAACTTTATTGAACAACCCGCAGTGAAGAAAACAGCACAGCGGGCTCGCTTCCAGCCTTTCCCCTTCCCTCACACAGTGTTCTGCCTTCCTCTGATGATGTATTTCCTGTTTCTGCAAGGGCGGGACACTGTGTGAGGGAAGGGAAAAGCTGGAGGTGAGCTCGCTGTGCTGTTTTCTTCACTGCCAGCGCTGCAACTGAAAATAAAAGGTTTAGACGTGGAGGGGGGGGGGGCAGGAAGAAACGGAGAGTAAGGCTTTCGGGGAGCTGAGGGCGGGCAGGTGGGGCTGGGTTGGAACTGAAGCAGACTGAAAAAGGGGAGCTGGTGAAGCCACTGGACATGGATGGGAGGGGAGGGGAGGTGGGGGGGGGGTCAAAGGAGAATCGTTGGAAGTGGGTAGGGGAGAGCAGAGGAGAATCACTGGACATAGATGGGAGGGGACAGGGGAGAGAGTCAAAATCACTGGACATGGAGGGGAGTGCGGGGGCAGAGAATTGCTGGACATGGAGGGAAGGGGAGAGGAGGGTAGGGGAGAGAAGAGAAATCACTGGACATGGAGGGGAGGGAGAGGAGTGAGGAGAATTGCTGGACATGGATGGATGGAGGGGGCAGGGAGAGAGGACATTTGCTGGATATGGATGGAGGAGAGGGCAGGAGAGAGACGACATTTGCTGGATATGGATGGAGGAAAGGGCAGGGGAGAATGGAGAGTTGCTGGACATGGATAAATGAAGAGGAGGGAACTCAAACTCGGGGACTAAAAAGGGGGAGCAGGAGAAGTCACTGGACATGGGTGGGAGGGGAGGGTGGGGGGTCAAAGAAGAATCATTGGACATAGGGATAGAGGGCAGAGGAGAATCATTGGATATGAATGGGTGGGGAGGGCAGGGGGAGAGAAGAGAAATCACTGGAGATGGAGAGGAGGGGAGGGCAGGGGAGAGAGGAGAATTGCTGGACATGGATGGATGAAGGAGGCCGGGGAAAGAAAATTTGCTGAATATGGATGGATGGATGGAGGGAGGGGAGGGCAGGGAAGAGAGGAGAATTGCTGGACATGGATGGAGGGGAGGAAGACAGGAAGGAGATGCACATGGATGGAGGAGAGGGCAGGGGGAGAGAAGAGAAATCACTGGGCATGGAGGGGAGGGGAGGGGAGAGAAGAGAATTGTAGGACATGGATGGATAGATGGATGGATGGATGGATGGAGGGAGCAGGAGAGAGAGGAAATTTGCTGGATATGGATGGATGGAGGAGAGGGCAGGGGACAATGGAGAGTTGCTGGACATGGATGGATGGATGGATGGAGAGGAGGGAAGTCAGGAAGGAGATGCACATGGATGGAGGAGAGGGAAGAAAGGAGAGACATGGATGGAGTAGAGGAAAGGAAGAGAGGAGAAATGTTGGACAAGGATTGAGGGAAGGAAAGACAAAGGATGGAGATGCACACAGATGGAGGGGAGGTGAGTGAGGAGAAATGCTGGATATGGATGGAGGGGAAACTGCTGAATTTAAGGGCTGGATCAGAGTGGAGGAGCGGCCTAGTGCTTAGCGTGGTGAACTTTGGTCCTGGGTAACTGTGTTCAATTCCCACTGCAGGCACAGGCAGCTCCTTGTGACTCTGGGCAAGTCACTTAACTCTCCATTGCCCCAGGTACAAATAAGTACCTGTATATAATATGTAAGCTGCATTGAACCTGCTATGAGTGGGAAAGCGCGGGGTACAAATGTAACAAAAAAAACACTTTGAGGGCAGATGCTGAAACTGGAGGAAGGATAGGGACAGGGCTACAGATGGTAGACAGGACGCATAAGGACACAGGAGGATGGTGGACATGTTGAGTGAAAAAATATCAAATGGAAAGAAGACGCTGCATAAAACATAAGACACTGGGACCAAAGCGAATAGAAAAAATAAATGATCAGAAAACAAAGGTAGAAAAAAGTATTTTATTCAGAATTTATTAATTGGAATATGTCAGCTTTGGAAATGTGCATCTGTGATATTTTGCATGTAAGTTTCAATTTTTCTAGTATTGCTGCATGCTGAGTCTGACTTCTTGAGGTAACTTTCCAGTTCAGTATTTTGCCTTCATATTTTTTTTTTTATTTCTAGTTTCTTGTGTCTTATCTGTTGTGTCATGTGTTTTTCATATGTGATCAAGGTGCAGTTTCTGCTAGTGTGTAGTATTTGCATCCCTTTTTGTTTTGTTTTGTTTTCACTAAGTAGTGTACTGGTGTTTTAAAGCCCAGTGTATTTACAGTGCTGCCTTTCCACGCATAAGGTTGTAGCTCATCCTTTCCTTGGAATTAGTGCTGTTGTGGTTTGGTAAGGTTATGAATGTGTTTTTGCACAAGTTTGTGTATAGTGTTTTGCAATGGATAGATTGTGTGTTGGCCTTACTGAGGTGGCACTAAAACATCAGAAAGGGTTTTAGAGCCTAAATTATGACACACTACCTCTTGAAGGATCTACATGTAGAGCTTATGCATTTATAAGGTCTACACTGGAATGGTTGGGAAAGGGGGTGGGGAAATACTACTGGAGAGGAAGAGGGAGTTCCTGATAAGGAGGGAGGAAGGAAGGAAGGAAGGAAGGGAGAAAGAGCTGGCTTTTTTGGGAATAACCATAATGATATCTCATACATATTCATTATGGTTATTCCCAAAAAAAGCCAGCTCTTTCTCCCTTCCTTCCTTCCTCCATATTAGTATATTCATTTGTGTGTGTGTATATATGCAAATGAATATGCTAATCCCCCCCCCCCCCCCCCCAAATGAAACAGTCAAACTGTGTCTATGTAACTAGAACCTGTGGCTTTGGATTTAAAAAGCTCACTGTAAAATTGTTCAGAAAGAGAAGTCATTTGATGTTCCTCCGTATGGGTTGCATCATTTGTGCTTTGAAGCACTGATATGGCAACCCATGTTTTTTTTTTTCCTTTTTAGATATCTAGCTAATAGTCTTCACATTTTATTATCGCCAACATAATGTCCCACGGCTTGAATAAGAAGTCTGCTTTCACTTTAGTTGACTGAATTGAAGACATATTTTAGTTTTATCAGCTGATTATAAAGAGACTCAGTTCGATTTTGAGCATGAAGCTCTCCCAATCGTATGATCTCATTTTTAAAATTATTTTTATATTCTGCATCAACTTTTTGTTTCCAAGCCATGTAGCTTATTATTTCACCTCGTAATATTGCTTTCTATGCTCCCCATAGTATGGCAGGTGAAATATTCGGTGTATCATTATGATTAAAAAATAATCTGTAAAACATTTATGTTTATTAGTTCTTGATATACTGCCATTACTGAAAGATAGGCCAAAGTGGTTTACTAAACATGCTCATAACTAAAATGAAAAGAACCCACAGTCAGAACCAAAGAAAACCCTACATAGATGAAGGTCCAAAAAGAAAGAAAGAAAAAATGAAGAGAATACCATTTTAAATAATAATCATTCACACAGAGGTGATAGACCATCCAACACACCAACTCATAAAACCTATTACTGTGTATAGGACCAAATAGACCCATGGCAGGTTTCTAAACCAAGGCTCCAAAGACCTACTTGAAAAAAAAAATGAGTTTTATTTAAGCAGAGACTTAAATTTTGGGAATGACAGTTTTGATCTTATAGGCAGGGTAAATCATTCCAGAGCATTGGGTAAGGAATAAAAAAGCCGAGTATCTTGTAGACTTGTAGCTTGCCTGTTTTTGGGAAAGGAGCACTAACAACAAGCATCCAAGGAATGGAGAGAATGACTGGGTTTATAAGGAATGGTTATTGAAAAACGAGGTAGGCAGCCAAACCTGTTAAAGGGTTTTATGAATGATACAAAGAACTTTAAACCAAAATTATCATTGCTTAACAGCACATTATTGAAGCACCATTGCCTTTTATTGATTGGAAGGAGGTACATTAGTGTACCAGCAAATAGATACGGCAGAATGATCCAAGAGGTGCATGGGTCCAATTGAAACTTTAGAAATCTGAATTCATGAAACCATATGAAATGCACAGAGGATATCTAAAAGGAGAGGAAAAGATTGTAGAGCTTCATAATGGTATGGATGTGCAGACAGGATAGATCTCATTTTATGTTTCTCTGTTGTGTTTCTATGAAGGTTAAAAATATGTGTGTGCATTTAAGGGCTCCTTTTTCTAAGTTGCAGTACAGTAAGCAATAACGTGCTTACTGCAGATTAAAAAGCATTATCGTGCAGTGCACTCAGACATCCCAAGGTAGTGTTTGCATGTGCCCTCTCTACCCATGTGCTAAAATATATAGTCTTTTTATTTTTGTAGTGCTAGGGGTGAGTCTAGGGGCAGAGAGTAGGCATCAGTGGCATAGCTAGACTTCAGTGGGAGGGGGATCCACAGCCCGAGGGGAGGGTGCACATTTTAGCCCCCTTGGCACCGCCGACCTCCCGCCATTGCTGACCCTTTCCGCCGCCGCCGCTGCCACCACCACCACCAACTTTGACCCCCTGCCAACGACCCTCTTGACCCCCCTCCCGCTGCCAACCCTCCCCCGCCATCGCCATCGTGCAAGACGTCAGACTCAGAAGCAGAACGAAGGAAGAAGAGGACCTTAGCTGGCGGGGGTTGGGGTCCCCCATCAGCAAAGGTAGGCGACGGCGGGTTGACGGCGGGAGGGAGGTCCAGAGGGTCGTCGGCAGGGGGGTCCAGGGCCAAATCTACGGAGGCCCAGGCCCCCATGGCCCCACGTAGCTACGCCCCTGGTAGGAATACTCTGTGCTAATCAATTAGTACAGCTATATTACCATGTGCTAACAGATTAACATGTGGTTAGCGCCTGAGCCCTTAGCGTCTAGAAAATAGGTGTTGATAAGTGCTCATGCACTAGTGGCTATGCGCTAAAGGGAAAATTAATGTGAGCAAAATAGGAAAACTGGCCATTTCCCAAAGTACTAAAAGTAGCCTTAAGGTGGTAAAGACCCACACTGGGGATAGCGCAGGCCACTTTTTAGTGCTGCTTAGAAAAGGGCCCTTTAGCGAATGACCCTGCATGAACTGAGTAAATTAACCTAAGAGGACAGACGTTAAAAACTTGAAGAGTGACTATTGCCTTAAATTGTCAGAAAGGTAAAAAAATATTTCATTCTTTGCTCCATCTGTATAAACACAGTTAAAGTAACTGAATACCAAGCTGACCTATTTCCTTATATAAAATACTTATGCAAGTCAGCACAGCTGACTGCTGCTTTGAACTGCATAAGAACTTTGTGTATGCAAATAAGGGATAAGGAGACACTCAACTCTTTTCTATCATTCCCACCAGAACAAAAAAACATAGGTATCCAAACAGAACAGTAGATAATCCGCAGCACCGTAAACAAAGCTATGCATACTTGAGCATTAACAAACAGTGACCTTGCTCAGATTTTTATTTCACTTTGCAAAGATCTGTACTAAACAAATGATGTTAATCCTTTCTCAAACTTTGAGTTTTGGCTATATGAGATAAAGAAATGAGCATGACCATATAGAATGATAATTGCTATTTATTTTTCATTGATTCAGATTATTTTCCTTTATCCCATAAAAACCTGACACCAATATCTATTATAACAAAACATAGTACTATCAGATCCTGCAGAATAATTCACAAGGAGAAAGGTGCCAATATTGTTGGTAGATAGGGCTGTACAAATCAGCATTCATTTGTTGCAAGGGCAAGGGATTTTGATGGTATTACATTTATAATTTTCTTTCATTTGGTGTCATTTTTAGCTGACATTTGGGGTGTTTTTACCAAGCTGTGCTAAAAAGTAGCCTGCATTATTACTAGTGCATAGGTTTTCTGCACACTGTGGCCACTTTTAGCACAGCTGTAAAATGGCCACATTTTCCATTTGTTCAATTAATGGCCACATTCTAATTCCCCAATTACACATGGCCATTAGCGTGGAAGCCATTATCAACACCTATTTACTAGGCAGTAAGGGCTCTGGCAATAACCACATTATAATCAGTTACTACGTGGCGATGTAGCTGCGCTAAGCAATTAAAGCTGGGTACGGCTACTTTCTGCTTCCAAACACGGCCCCAGCGCTAAAAATATTTTCAATTTAGTAGCATGTGGGAAGCGCTCACTGATTCCCAAACTACTGCAGGACACTTCAACGTGCCACACGGTAGGAGTTCTTAACCTGCAGTAAGCACGCATTAGTCCTTACCGCAGCTTAGCAAAAAGACCACAATGTTTGCAATTAACAAGGCCCCTGTGTCTCCAAACAGGTAGGTGGAGGAGGCAGCCTGGCTAGCTCCCTTGGTCAGCAGTGAGGCCAGATTCAATGTCTGGCCATTTCCAGTGACCCTCATTGAATATCCGGTTTATTATTTGCTGCTTTAAACTTAACCAGCCAAGCTAATATTCAATGCTGGCCAGTTAAGTTTCTAGCAGCCAAAGATAGGCCTGCTATTGGATGGCCCAATTTGGCTGCCAAACTTAGCCAGCAATGCACTGAATATTTGTGGACAGCCAATTACATTGCATGATATAACCAGTTAGACACTAATCGTTGACCACAAATATTCAGCGGGAGATAACCAGCTATCTCCCACTGAATATTCATGGATAACTGGTTAAATGCTCTTTAACTGTCCAGGAGCCATTATTGGCCTATTAAATAGCACTGAATATTGGGGAGAATGTGTTTAGCTGATGCCCTCTCCATATGCTGGTGCTCAACCTTTATTTGAGCCCAGTTCTTGTGTAGTGCCAGAGACTGTAGTTAAAATTAAGTTTCCCTCAGTGCACTGTCCTAGAGTGACAGCCAGTGGTATTACATCCATATGTGTGGGAGTGTGTAGATCACTGTGGTGGCGGTTCTCCTCCATGGTGTACTTTGTCTTAGGCTTGCTTCTTTCAGGTGAGATAGACTCCGATGTGGAAGAACATACTTTCTCAGAATCTGATGACTCTTCTGAGTCAGGCTATGACTGTGAGCTTTCTTGTGCTAGATTATAAACCTTGACATAGGCTGCAGTTCACTTCTCATAATTTTCAAAGGCAATGTGACTAACAGGCTTATTTTCGAAAGAGAAGGACGCACATATTTTGACACAAATCGGGAGCTGGGCGTCCTTCTCCCAGGGTCACCCAAATTGGCATAATCGAAAGCCGATTTTGGGCGTCCCTAACTGCTTTCCGTCGCGGGGATGACCAAAGTTCCCGGGGGCGTGTCAGAGGTGTAGCGAAGGCGGGTCTTGGGCGTGCCTAACACATGGGCGTCCTCGACCCATAATTGAAAAAAGGGCATCCCTGACGAGCACTTGGACGACTTTACTTGGTCCTTTTTTCTTACGAGCAAGCCACGAAAAGGTGCCCAAACTGACCAGATGACCACTGGAGGGAATCGTGGATCACCTCCCCTTACTCCCCCAGCGGTCACTAACCCCCTCCCACCCTCCAAAAAATTTTTTTTTATATTTTTTGCCAGCCTCTATGCCAGCCTCAAATGTCATACTCAGGTCCATTGCAGCAGTATGCAGGTCCCTGGAGCAGTTTTAGTGGGTGCAGTGCACTTCAGACATGCAGATCCAGGCCCATTCCCCCCTTACATGTTACACTTGTGGTGGTAAATGTGAGCCCTCCAAAACCCACTGTACTCACATCTAGGTGCCCCCCTTCACCCATAAGGGCTATGTTAGTGGTGTACAGTTGTGGGTAGTGGGTTTTGGGGTGGTTTTGGGGGGGCTCAGCACACACGGTAAGGGAGCTATGCACCTGGGAGCAATTTCTGAAGTCCACTACAGTGCCCCCTAGGGTGCCCAGTTGGTGTCCTGGTATGTGAGGGGGACCAGTGCACTACAAATGCTAGCTCCTCCCACGACCAAAGAGCTTTGATTTGGTTATTTCTGAGATGGGCATCCTTAGTTTCCATTATCGCCGAAAATCAGAAACGATCATGTCTAAGGACGACCATCTCTAAGGTCGACCTAAATTTCCAGATTTGGGCGTCCCCGACTGTATTATTGAAACGAAAGATGGACGTCCATCTTGTTTCAATAATACGGGTTTCCCCGCCCCTTCATGGGGACGTCATGGGAGGGCGTCCCTTTTGATTATGCCCCTCCACGCTGACTCTCCCTACCATCCTGCTTTGTGGCTGCTTCAAGTATCTTAACTTGAGCCTCAATAGTAGCTGCTTCTTTCTTTGCTGCAGCTCCTCCAAGGTCATGTCTAACTCCACCTTCCTGTGTTCAGACGCTGCTTTCTTTCTCTTTTCTTCAGTTATTCACATGGTTCAGTCTCCCACTTGAATTCACACTCTGAATGCTTCAAGACAATATAATTTTTAGAATTGATGAACTTCCTCAGACAGAGTGCTTCCTTGACTCTGTGTAAACTGAACTGGCTACAGAGCTAATTAAGTATGCATCCTCTGAAAGTAGCATGCTCTGTAAATAGAGCACTGGACTTAGCTCTACAAAAGTTTTGCATGTACTTGATGATAGCATTCCTATGTTACTATACATCTGATGCTTTGAGTAAATGCACTAAGACTTTATTAAACTGAAACCCACTGAAGAATCCCAAGTTTTTTTTACTATTTCCTCCAAGATTTCACTGAGACCCATAAGATTTCACTGTTGTGACCTTGCAAAGAATTCCTAGCACTATCCTTGACATTCAGTTTAAACCAGAGTATAGAACATCACTATGAGAAGACTCAGAACTCTTGAACCACAATCTTCTTTAATGCAGTAATTAAACAAGGAAAAATAACTTACAGTTCAGATGTGCTGGACAAGAGTTTTGCCTTTCAAACTGGGAGTCTTGTCAACCAGGGGTGTAGCCAGACACCCAATTTTGGGTGGGCCTGGGCCCAAGATGGGTGGGCAGAACTCTGCCCTGTCCCACAAGTGATTTGGTCTCTCTTTCTCTCGCTTGCATGCCATATGGTCTTTCAAACATCCCCCTCCCCCGCATACCTTTTAAATAGCAGATTTTCACTGGCAGTGAGCAGCAACTAATACACACTGCTCATGCTGGCCTCACAGCCTTCCCTCTGATGCAACTTCCTGTTTCTGCATAGGTGGGAATACATCAGAGGGAAGACTGTGGGGCCGGTGTGAATAGTATGTATCAGTCACTGCTCACTGCAGGCAAAGATCTGCTATTTAAAAGGTATGCAGAAGAGACAGTTGTAAGTTTTTGGCTGGTGGGGCTTGGGGAGCCCTGCCAGCCACATCATAGGTGTGCTGCTACTGGGTGGGCCTGGGCCCACCCAGGCCCACCCTTGGCTACGCCACTGTTGTCAACTAGGTCTCTCTCTATGCATGAGAGAAGCTTGGGGGAATTCAACAACACGCTGAGTAGTAATGCTGCTTATACTTTTACACTGGTGAAATCTTGATAGAGTCACAAGAGCTTGAAAGGATCAGAAAGCAAGGATCATGTTTTGTCTAGAATACAGTCTGTGTCAGGGGCATACAATACCAGTTGGTGCAAATCAAAACACTCCACCAGCATGGATCAGTGTGTATCTTCCTGGGTCATTTTCAGTTCACAGAGGAGATATGCTGCAGACTAAATCTCCAGACCCAATGGAAGTGGGGACAGCTTGCCCAGAAAGATTGGAGAAAAAGAAAAGCCAATAGAAAGAGTCCCATAAGAAACAGGGAAATGGACATGTGTTCTGAAAAAGCCTATTACAGGGAACTACAGAATTATCCTATCATCAGCCTCCATGCAAATGAAGCAGAACAACTGGCATATTTTAACTGTGAAAATTAATGTGCAATGCTAATTCAATCCATTAAGAATTATTTTGCGTTAGAATATATGGCTCCTACTCGATAAGGTGAAGTAATATTTTGCAGTGACTGTGTGGTAATTGACAAAATTAACATGCAGTAGTTACAGAACTGCCATGTCAACTCTTTGGTGCATTTTTGAGAGAGCTGCAAAGCAGTTAATGCAGAGAAAAAAATCAGTCCTGTATGGTAACAACAGAGAAGATAATCCAGGATGCAGTACATATACCTTCAGCTCTTGAACTGGTGCTAACCACTCTGTATTATCTGCCATGTTAACCACTATTGTGCAGTAATGATTTCCATATTAACTATATGGAAAAATTGCTGCCCGTTCCCCGCCCATTTTATGCAACAACTCCTGGATTCTATATATGGCCCTCAAAATTATACATGGAAATTTGGGTGTGCGCCCAATTTCCGTGTGCAATTTAATTGAATAACAAATCAGTTAGCACTGATAATTGGGCACTAATCAATTATTGGTGCTAATGGGCAACAATTAGGATTTATTCTCACATCTTGCTAGGCACATTCTATAAAGATGTGCACACAAATTCTACTGTGTGGATAGGAAAAAGAGGCTTGGCCATGGGTGGGGCATGGGCATGCCAAGAATTTGTGTGCACCGTTATAGAATGTTCTTGCTCTAACCCCACCAGAAAGTGTTATACAAGGTAGAGGATCTTGACTTGGAGGGTTCTGGGGGTGGAGGAGGTCTTGACTTGTGGGACTTTGGAAGGGGAGTTGTTATTAAGGAAGGAAAGGGGATACAATTGGACCAGCCCCTATAAATGTCCAGGAGTATTGGACTGTGGCTTTGTGGCCCCATGCTCCTGCACAGAAAAATGCTGTATAATTTTTGATAGATTTGTTAGGAACTGGGCAACAGTTTAGGAAAGGGTAGGCTGTTCCAAAAGGACAGGCTCCACCTTAACTGGGATGGAACTAGGCTGCTGATGCAAACTTTTAAAAAAGAGATAGAGCAGCTTTTAAACTAGAATGGGAGGGAAAGCCAAAAGTTGCCTAGGAGTGCATGGTTTGGTGTGGAGTAATCCTTGAAGGATACTATTGAAACAGGACATTTAGGGAATCCCAGTAGAGAGGTTTTAAAAATGCTGAAAGTAAGACAGGTGTGCTTAATGAGAGAGCAGGATAAAGGATGCACATTATCCCCATCAACTTCTAAGCAGCTCGTAGATCCAAGGAAAAAACACAATTTGAAGTGTCTGTATACAAATGCTGGAAGCCTAATAAATAAGATGAGAGATTTAGAGTACATAGCAAAGAATGATGAGGTAGATATAATAGGCATCTCAGAGACTTGGTGGAAAGAGGACAATAATTGGGACACTGTTAACAGGGTACAAATTGTATCAAAATGATAGAGGATCAGATTGGATGGGGGATTGCACTATATGTCAAAGAGGGAATTGAGTCAAATAAAATAAACATTCCACATGAAACAGATAGCCGTGTGGAATCACTATGGATAGAAATTCCATGCATGAAGGGAAGGAGTGTTCTTGTAGGGCTTTACTACCATCCTCTGGGACAGAACAAACAAACAGCTGAAGAAATATTTATAAAGATTAGGAAAGCTAGCAAATTAGCAACACTATAATAACAGGTGATTTCAATTACCCTAATATTGACTGGATAAAGGTTACTTCAGGGAATGACAGGAAGATAACATTTCTAGATGCAATAAATGACTGCTTCTTAGAGCAACTGGTCCAGGAACCGACAAGAGGGGGAGACATTTTAGATCTGGTCCTTGGTGGAGTGCAGGGATTAGTGTGAGAGGTAGCAATGTTTGGTCCCCTGAGAAACAATGATCATAATATGATCAAATTTGAGCTACTATCTGGGATGAACTCACAAAGGAAATCTACTATAACTGCATTTAATTTTTGAAAGGGTGGCTAAAAGAATCAACTGTAGAAAGAAGAGAAATTGACAGCAAGCATGGTTAAAAGGTGAAGTGAAAGAGGCAATTAAAGCCAAAAGAATATTCTTTAAAAATGGAAAAAGGATCCAAATGAAGAAAGTAAGAAGCAACATAAGCATTGGCAAATCAAATACAAAGCATTGATAAAGAAAACTAAAACATAATATGAAGAGAAAATTGCCGCAGAAGCTAAAATGCACAGTACCAACCTTTTCAGACACATCACAAGCAGAAAGCCTGCAAGGGAAGCTGTGGGACCTTTAGATCATGAAGTAGCAAAATGGGCACTCAGGTAAGACAAGGCCATAGCAGAGAAATTGAATGAATTCTTTTCTTTGGTCTTTATGGAAAAAGATGTAAAAGATCTTCCTGTGTTTCAAGGGTGATGATGCGGAGGAACTGAAAGAAATCGTGGTAAACCTGGAACATATACTGAGTCAAATTAACACATTAAAGATTAGCAAATCACCTGGACAAGATGGCATACATCCAAGGGTACTCAAATAACTCAAGCATGAAATTGCTGATCTACTGTTAGTAATATTTAAGCTGTCATTAAAATTGTCTGTAGTATCTGAAGATTGGAGGGTGACCATTGTGACATTGATTTTTAAAAAAGGATTCAAGGGATGATCCAGGAAATTACAGACTGGTAAGCCTGATGTCAGTGCTGGGGAAAATAGTGGAAACTATTATAAAGAATAAAATTACAGAACACATAGACAAACATGGATTAATGGGGCATGGTCAGCTTGGGTTCAGCCAAGAGAATTCTTGTCTCACCAATTTACTCCATTTCTTTGAAGGCATGAATAAACATGTGGATAAAGGTGAGCTAATTGATTTTCAGAAAGCTTTTGACAAAATTCCTCACGAGAGACTCCTCAGAAAGTTAAAGAGTCATGGGATAAGAGGCAATTTTCTGGTGTGGATTAGGAATTGGTTATTAGACAGAAAACAGAGGGTAGGGTTAAATGGTTATTTCTCTCAATGGAGAAGGGTGAACAGTGGAGTGCTGCAGTGATCAGTACTGTGACTGGTGCTATTTAACATATTTGTAAATAATATGGAAATCGTAATGATGAATGAGGTGCTTAAATTTGCAGATGACATAAAACCATTCAAGGTTGTTAAAAAACATGCATACTGTGAAATATTGCATGAAGACATTAGGAAATTGGAAAACTGGGCATCCCAATGGCAGATTAAATGTAATGTGCACAAATGCAAGGCGATGCACATTGGAAATATTAATCCAAATCATAGTTACCTAATGCTAGGGTCCACCTTGGGGGTCAGCATCCAAGAAAAAGATCTAGGTGTCATTGTAGATAATATGCTGAAATCTTCTGTTCAGTGTGTGGCAATGGCCAAAAATGCAAACAGGATACTAGGAATTATTAGGAATGGGATGGTGAATAAGAATGAAAATATTATAATGCCTCTGTATCGCTCCTTGGTGCAACCTCACCTTAAATATTGTATGCAATCCTGATCACTGTATCTCAAAAAAAGATATAGCAGAATTAGAAAAGATTCAAAGAGCAACCAAAATGATAAAGGGGATGGAACTTCTCTCATATGAGGAAAGGCTAAAGAGGTTAGGGCTATTTAGCTCTGAAAAGAGATGGATGGGGGAGATATGATTCAGGTTTACAAAATCCTGAGTGGTGTAGAACGAGTAGAAGTAAATCAATTTTCTACTCATAACAAAAGTACAAAGATTAGGGGACACTCAAGGAAGTTACATGGAAATACTTTTAAAACAAATAGTTTTTCACTCAATGAATAGTTAATCTCTGGAATTCTTTGCCTGAAGATGTAGTGACTGCAGTTAGCTTTTCTGGGTTTTAAAAAAAGGTTTGGACAAGTTCCTGGAGGAAAAGTTCATAGTCTGTTATTGAGACAGACATGGGGATGTAAGTGCTTGCCTTTGGATTGGTATCATGGAATGTTGCCTCAATTTGGGTTTCTGCCAGGTACTTGTGACCTGGCATAGCCACTATTTGGGAAACAGGATATTGGAATAGATGGATCATTGGTCTGACCCAGTATGGTTATTCTTGTGTTCTAAGAGCACACCATCGCAGTCTGAATCAGAAGAGTCATTCAATTCTGAGCAAGCACGTTCCTCTACACCAGGGTCTAGCTCACACGGAAGAAGCAAACCACCACCTCTTTTAAAGAGTTTATTATATTCCATCTTTTGTGAAGAAAAACTTGGGATGATAGGAGGTCCTTGGTTCTGAGATACCTGCTGATGTTTTGAAACTAACTCAGTTAATAGAAAAAAGTGATGAGCTTGCTGTTCCAGCTACTTTAATAGCTAATTTTGTTTTGGAACTGATAGGGATTGGGTTTTAAAGCTTTTCTTTCGAAATACAGGGTCTCTGTTTCTGAACTGTAAAGATTAGGTGTTCCCAGATTTCTCACATCCTACCCAAAAGAGAAGGCAGCAATTCCTTCTAAGACACCGAGTTTTACAGCCTGGGGCTTTGTTCTGGTTGAATTATCCTTGTAAGTGTGTAATTAAGTATCAATCTGTGAAGTATATATATTTTTGATCCTGGTCAACTGTCTACCTTTTTGGATTCTAAGAGTGGAGGATTTCCACCTTGCCCACTTGTACAGTATATTAATAAGTAGTACATATATTAATAAGTAGTACAGCAATGAAGAGGTGGAGGTTGTGCAGCTCAAAGACCTTACAGGCCTACCAACATGCAATGGCAGTAAGGAATTAAACTAGCCAGGCACATTTACTGTGTGTATGTGCAACTTTTATTACAAGTGCACCAATATATATAATTGTGCACCAATTCCCCAACCCTTTCTATGACCCATGCACTTTCCCGTCAACCCCTCCCAAACTCAAGCTCTTTTCCCTGTCATGGCCATATGTTGTGGGAACTGATTGCAGGCAAGTCACAGACAATATGTGCTCATATTAAGCATTTGTTCTGTATATATATTGTGATGGCACCCTACTACACAGACAGTGTAGCCAATGCAATACCTTTACCTAATAAAGTTAGGAGGGAGTGGGGTATATAGAAAGCTAGCAAGTCAGTAACCCAGTGTGTAGAAAAAGTGACTCCACAGCAAAGATGTACAAAATGGCTTCTAGAAAGAGTAGTGTTTTGTAGCAAGGATTGTGTCTAAAGTACAGAATTATAGGATGCCCTACCTCTGAGTATGAAAGAACAAATGAGGATAAGTTCTATAGGGATGTGTATGCCATGACCAAAAATGTGAGTGTCTGTAGATGCATAGCTCAAATATGCATAGCGGAGGATAGCATAGAACAACTCTTACCTGATCTCCTTTATGCCACATCTTGGTGGCTGACACTTGGGGTGGTATCTTGGCCCCAGGTGGCCAGCACTATTCTTTCTATGTTGCTGATATGGTCTTCACAATGTTGGAAAGCCTGATTCTTGCAGACACGACAACACAGATCTCTATATTTTTTCATCAGTTCCTCAGCATTGTGGTTCTGTTGGTATACAACATCGAGATGATAACATATGTCTCACCAGATGTTAATATTTTGATTGACATTGACTCTAGCCCCAGCAGCCCCATACAGCATATCATAGTACCTCCTCACCTCCCACATAACAGTCTTAGCTCACCTTGGCTTAAATTAGGATTGCTCAGTCCAGCTTCCTTTCTTTATGACATCATGGCAAAGTTAAAATAAGGATAACACATGCTCACACCTATTTTGTAAGGGCATGTGTAAATTAGTGACAATCACCCACATGGTGTTCAATCAACAGGCACTCAATTTCTAGGCATGCTAAATTACAGAAGAGGGCATGAATTGGTGTGCCTCACCAATAGAGCATCCAAATATCTGTGCGATATGCCCCAATTAGCTTCATATTGAAGTGTGGGTCCGGCCACATGCTGGGAGATACTATCATGTGTTTTCCAAGAATGCATACCCTCAATGGAATTTGCTTCTTTCTATTAGTAACCAGACTCCACTGTGTTTCTCTGATGAGCCCTGCCTCTTCAGGCAAAAGGATGATAACTGGATGGCAGTTTCACCTGTGTAGATAGTCTCTGATTGATTCTCATCAACATGGATCCACCTATTTCTCTATAAAGGGTTCCGCAGGGGTCATGGGCCTTCCCTACCTATCCCTCAACAGGCACTGTTTGCATCCCTATCTCCACTATTGTCTCTATTTACAATGAGAGCATTTCTCTCTGTGTAGGTGTGGATGCTGATTAATGTAGGGATGCCTATCATTTATGTGCCCTTTTTACTGAGGATGTTCCTATTCGAGGCTATCCAGCATCCTTGGTGAGTCTTTCTCCTGCTTCATGATGATTTCTAAGCATGGTGGTAGCGTTCACCCCATAGGCATGGGTATGGTAGGGTGACTACAATGTAGCTATGCCACATGATATGATTTCCTGGATCTCATATGACTGATAGCTTTTGACAGCTGCACTACTAATCATGTTGTTATTTAGTATAAGTATTCATCATCTATTGGAGTGCACATAAGACTCAAGATATGGCATACATGTATCTTCCAATGACCAGCACACACACAGGTATTTGGGATGCTCTAAAGTGACAGAGGGCCTGTGACTATAGGGAGAGCTGGGCTTTGGAATATCTGTATTTAGGATAGTTAAGGGTCATGCCATTCCTTTCTAACTGATATGTGCCACACATGCCTACTTAGAATATTGCTTGTGGTGTTCTTGCACGCTGTCTCTCCCTGCAGCAGAGTTTAAGATGTGTGGAAAGGATGGCTAATGAGTGGGGTGGTATCATGGTATGGGACAAGATTACAGGTTTTGGGGTCTAGCACACATAAGATATCCTATTTTCCTTCCTGCAGAATGTAAGGCCTATGTCCTAATGGCTCTATCTGTACTTGGATGTCTTTTCAGGGATGTCATGTGTACTCATATGGATGCAGTGTAATATGTGTTGTTCCTGAGTCATACCACAAAGGTTTGTTAGGAAAACCCTTATATTGCATGTTATTGGCAAAAGCTGTAGCCACTTTTAAAGTTGCGGTGCTGGTAAAACCACGTCACAGGCCATATGTGCAATGTGCAAAGGTATCCATCCCATGGGCTGTTAGGGAATAAGCATGCCAGTCTGGAGTTCTCACTGACAACATACAGCAGGCAGTGCCCAGTTTATTCAAGAGACAGACTGTTTGTCTATTCCATGTAAATGGATGTGGGGGATGGACTCTGTTATATTCTCAGTGTTATGCATGGTTTGTCTAGCTAAGATTTACATTATTTATGTTTTTATGGACAGCCATGTAATTGTTTCTCACTCTGTCTTTGCCAATTAAATGCCTCTTTTGTTTAGCAGCTGTATTAGAGGAGAGAGAGTAGGAGATATGATACAGACATTTAAATACTTGAAAGTTATAAATGAATACATTTTTTCCAGAAATGGAGAGATTATAGAACTAGGGGACATGAAATGAAGCTGCAAGGGAGCGAGGGGAACTGAAAAACAGCATTAGTACATATATATATATATTTTCACAGAGAGGGTGGTGAATGCCTATAGTAACACAGTAAATGATGGCAGATAATAACCTAAACAATCCATCCAGTCTGCCCAAAAGTCACACTCATTATCCAGTCATGATTAAACCAATAATGAATATGATATATAATACTTGATTATTGTCTCTTGATGGCATTTCTGGTACATAGACTTTAGAAGTCTTGTCCTTAGGTTTCAATTACTGATGTTGCTGTTGAAGCCCACTCCAGCCTATCCAAATTTGTCTTCTCATTTCCGCAACACAGACCATAAAAGTCTGCCTGGCACCCAGAGTTTCCATCAAAACCCTCTCCTGTCTATCCTAAACCAAATTGCCATATACAGGACCCAGACTGTATAAGCTTGTCCAGCACCAGTCTTAGTTCATCACAGCTGGAGTTGCCATCTAAGCGCCATACAACATGCAAATACCTATGCTACATTTAAGCTTGTTTTTTATACCATTCATTTTCTAATCCTCTGTGTTCATCCCATCACCATTTTTTCCCACCACCTCCCTCAAGAGGGCATTCCAGGAATCATACACTATCTCTATAAAAAGAATTTCCTGACATCACTCCTAAGTCTACCACCCTACAACCTCAACACATCTTCCTCCTCTCTATGATACAGACATCCAAGTACTTGAAATGTATTAATATTATATATATATATATATATATATATATATATATATAGCTTTGTCCACGTTTAGTTTAGCTAGCTCCTCAAGAAGTCTTCTGAAAATCATTCAGGGACTACCACCCCTCCATTCCTATTTGTGTTTGTCTTCTGCAGTCCTGCTCCCAGCCCTTCCGCTGTGAACACAGACCAGAAATATGTGTTAAGCAATTCTGCCTTATCTTTATCAGTTTCTACATATTCCTCCCCTATATATTCCTCCTATCACTAACATATCTAATAAATGTCTTGTCCCCCCATTTTACAATATTGGCTATTTTTTCTTCTTCCATTTGCATCTTTGCTTTCCTGACTATTCTATCAACTTCCCCTTAGCTTTTCTACATATTGTCCCCTGCCTTCCTTTTTCTGCAATCTCTTGTAGTTTATAAAGACTAACCTCTTTTTCCCTTACCTTTTCAGCTACTACTTTTGAGAACCTAAGCAGCCTCCTTTTCCTCTTACTTTTATTCACTTTCCTTACAAAAAGATATGTTGCCCTTAGAATAGCTCCTTTCAGTTTTGCCTACTGATTTCCAACTTCTTCCATATGTTCCCATTCAGACAATTCCTTGAGTTAATCCCCATCTGAACAAATTAGTTTTTTTGAAGTCTAGAACCTTCACTTTTGAAAGAACCCTCTCCACACCTATGTTAATATTAAACTACACCATCTAATGATCACTGGATGCCAGATGATCACCTACTATAACAATAGAAACACTAACCCCATTGGTAAGCAGTATGGCCCTATCCCACGTGTGTTTCATTACTAACTGCTAGAATAGTTCCACAATAAAGATACCCCAATCAACAGCTGGCATCTTAAAATCATCTGTTAGTAGTACTTCCCCTTTCACAGCTATGTTTGAATGTCATCAATTAAATCTCTGTCCATTTCTTCTGTCTGTGAAGGAGGCCTGTATGTCACACCAATGTAAATACATTTGTCATCCCCTCTTTCCAGATTGACCCACAGTACCCCTTTCGTACCCTGTGAGTCCTGCATTTGTGTGGCTTTAATATTATCTTTAACATATAATGCTACTTCCCCTCCCTTTCTTCCTACCCTGTCTTTCCTGAACAGATTATAGTCTTGTAAACTATATCCCAGTCATGGTTCTCTGTGAACCATGTCTCTGTGATCTCCACTAAATCCAAATCAACCTCTTCTATCACAGCCTCAAGATCTAAAACCTTTTTTTCCCATACATTCCAGATGTGTAGAGGTATTTCATAGGGCTTGTACTTACCTAGGGGCTTTGATCACCCTGCTCCAGTGATTCTAGTTTAAATCCCTCTTCAGTAGGTTAGCCAGTCCGCTGCAAAGACACTTCTTCTCTTCTTTGATATATGGACACCATTTGAACCTGAGCAGTTATGAATTCCATAAAGCAATAGCATATGGAATCTGAGTAACCACTTTTGAGATGGCAAACATATAAAACATTGGTGTTGACTCATGACCCATGGATCTCTCTCCATACTAGGGCAATAGCAGATTACAGACACCAGCTCCAAAGTTATGAGGCCTTACCCAGGTCCCAACACTAGTCAGTGCACAAGGCGTTTCTAAAAACTGTCCCAAGCAAAAGGTCTAACAGAGTCCCTATAGATGTTGCTGCAGGAGACCTAAGATAAGTCCTGAAAAATATTCTGAATCAATGTACCAAATCTCCCAGGAAGTGTGGTTTCTGAAGCCAATTAAGAATCATGTAAAAAAAAATTGTCTATAACAGGTGACCAGAGTGTGATGTGAGTCAGGAGATGTTTTAGTTTCACAACACTTTGTAGTGTCTTTCATGGACTGATATGAGGGAGCTAAACATGTTTTTGAACTAGCTGAGAAAAGCTCTTCCAAAAGCATAAATATACAGTAAATATGTTCTTATATCAGTACCTTACCCAGAGAAGAAAATATAGTTTAAAAAGACAGTGTTTAGTAATCAAATAGGCCTAAGAAGTCTGACTTCCACCACAAAACATCCAGGATTTATCCATCCTGCATTAAAAGGACACTGAAATAACATTTTCCCCCCCAAAATATTTTGCCCTTCCAACACTGATGTACCCACATCAAAACCACACAAGCAACCCCAAATCATGACTGTTCCTCTTTTACTCTACTCTTGGCTCTTCTAAGATTGTGAATCCAGTTTGTTCATGAACAAGTGGGAACTTCCATGTATGCGCAAACAGTTCAACATTCAGTCTCACAGTCTCAGGGCACCCATTTTTGTGAACAGCTGCTAGGGCAGAAGCAAGTGGGCTTGCTCCTGCCCCCATCACCCCCACTTGATCACCAGGGCCTTTAGGTAAGCCTGGCGGGGCCTATGGTGCGGCAGGATACAAATGGACCTAGGGGGGATATGAGAGGGGGAATCTTGCTTGCCAGAGGGGTGGGAGGGAGGGAGGATAGGAGGGAGGCTGCAGTTTATTCTGGATGGATGGAAAGAGGATAGGAGGGATTCTGCATCTCTAACTGGAAGAATGGAGAGAGGTTTGGAGGGGATGTACCTTGTGACAGGGTGGAGAATTGGAAGTGGGCTGCATCTTGTTCCAATTGGGTGGGAGGAAGAGAGAAAGGGGACTGGCACGACTTCAGACTGAGACCAAAGCTAACTGGACACCGGCCAATATTCAGCTTGGTTAACTCTACATGAAGTTAGGCCAGCCTTTTTATTTCCTAACTTTGGGGTCCTTTTACCAAACGGTGGTAAAGGGGACCATTGGGTGGTTGTGTCACAAGGCCCTCTTTTACCGCAGCTAGTAAAAGGCTTTTTTTTTTTTTTTAAGGGAAATGGCCATGTGATAAGTTAAACACTTGCCACGTGGCCATTTCCTGGGGGATCCCTTATAGCCTCTTAGGTAGGGGCTCTGGTGGTAGCCTGACAGTAACCGGAAATGCATGGTGCTGCCCGATTACATCCAGGAATGCCACAATTGCTACATGCCACAACTATCGCTGGGATCCAGAGTAAGCCCAGTGGTAGGGCTGGTTTGATGCACAGTGATGCAGTGATACGGCTACCACCACTTCGTAAAAGGGCCCCATTATGCTATTAGTCAGATGGATAATGGACTGAAAATTACTACTAACTAGCAAAGCTTCCACTCTGCCCCCCGGACCACTCACAAACTAGCTGGTTCTGGCATGGGCAGTTAGAGGGGATAATCATTGGCACTATCCTGTAAAGTGGTGCAGAATATTTCCAGATGGCTCTATAAAAATAATTTAAACAACCAAAGTATAAAGAAGTCCAAGAAAAAAAAAAAATAACACTTGCACACAGCGATACATTCAAAGAAATATGACGATACTTTTGCTTCTATTTCAATTGTTATACTGACCCAAAATTCATAGGAATCTTCAATACTATTTTCTGCAGTACATAACCAAATATAGCATTTTGTTTTTGTTCAATTAAAACAAAAAAAAAAAGTATAAATAAATAACTTTGCAGAGCTGGAGTTATATTGATGTTCTTCTCCATGAGCAGAATTTCAATAAGAAAAGACAGAAAATGAACAAAAAACCTGCACATCATGATTCTCTGAAATGCAGAAGTCTTTCTTAGGTAAGACATCTGCACATTACTTTTATTCTCAGAGTAAACGGATTGTACTGTTATTACAGATCAATCTTCATTTTGGCACATTCAGCTTCAGCTCACTTAATCAATGCTTTTGTGTGATAAAAGAACTTCTCCAGACATCCTAGTTGCCTCCTATCCATTAGCAATGCACTCATGGAGGAGACTTTCAGAGGAGACTTTCACAAGTTATTGCATACATCACAGAAGATCTCAGAATAAGTTAAATGAAGGTGTAATCAATGAAATATAATTGGTGATAGCTTTCCGATAAAATTATGGGGTATAGCAAAAATACATTTTTTAATTAATTGATGCAGTGTGGCAATGAATGCATTCACCTACATTAAAACCATTTGATGTTTTCCCTATTCAGAAAAGACTAGAAGATACAATAAAAAAAAGCATAGTACTTTTGTTAATGCTATTTCCAGCCTTCCAAACCAAGGGTGGCTGCCTGAGTATCCTGAACTATTAAGTCATAAATTGCATTAGATTACTGGTTAAATGAAAGACTCTACATTAGTACCAATTATTATGGGCCCAATGCTCAAAAGCACTTACTGTATGTGGTTTGCAGTGCATATTGATTATATAAGTGCTTTTAAAAATGACAATACTTATACAGATAACTTTGGTCATAAAAGTAAATAAAGGTGAGATTTGAGATGGGTTAGGATAGGTCTAAAGGTTGCATGGAGAGCAGTGAAATTTAGCCAGTCTCCAGATAATATTTGTGTCCAAGTCTGAATGCAGAAATAAAGATGTGTGCATTTTCAGTGTTTACATTTAAATATGAAGCTCTATTGAATATTTGCATAGGTGCACAAAATAAATTAAAAACAAAACTCCCCCATCTGCTAAAAATGTCCAGACCTTGATTTTGGAAAATTAGAATTTGGGTGTTTCATACTGCAGATCATCCAAATAGAAAGAAGGCATCTTTTGGGCAGGACTAGGGAGGGATCAAAGGTAGGACTTCAAACATCAATTTTCAAATATAGTAGATGACAACAGATAAAGACCTGTACGGTCCATCCAGTCTGCTTAACAAGATAAACACATTACATATGGTATGTGACATTTCACATGTATACCTGATCTTGATTTGTCATAGATCGTAGAAGTCTGCCCAGCACTGTCCTTGTTCTAAAATTTCTGAAGTTAGTCATCGAAGCACCTGAAATGCTCCTCTCCAGCCCATCCAAGTTTATTCAGCCCCGATCAGGGCACAGACTGTAAAAATCTGCCCACCACTGGCCTTGTTCTCCAACTTCTGAAGCTGAATCTGTCCAGCCATGATCAGAGAACAGACTATAGAAGTCTGCCCAATACTGGCTTTGTTTCCCAATTACCGGTGTTGCTATCTAATATCTGCTAAGCTTCCTTGGAGCCGTTCAATCTAAACAGGATTCCTTTGTGTTTATCCCATTCATTTTTTAAATTCTATTACCATTTGCATCTTCATCACGGGCATTCCAGGTATCTACCATCCTCATTACAAAAAATTCCTCCCAACATTATTCCTGACTCGTCTCAATTCATGTACTCTAGTTCTACCACCTTCCTGTCTCTGAAAAATGTTTGCAGATTAATACCTTTCAAATATTTAACATCTGTATCATATCACCCGTATTTCTCCTTCCCTTTAGGGTATACATGTTCAGGTCAGCAAGTCTCTCCTCATACATCTTGCTACGCAACCCTATACCATTGTCACTTTTCTTTGAACCATAGTAACATAGTAGATGACAGCAGAAAAAACCTGCATGGTCCATCCAGTCTGCCCAACAAGATAAACTCACATGTGCTACTTTTTGTGTATACCTTACCTTGATTTGTACCTGTCCTTTTCAGGGCACAGACCGTATAAGTCTGCTCAGCACTATCCCCGCCTCCCAACCACCAGCCCCACCTCCCACCACCGGTTCTGGCACAGACCATATAAGTCTGCCCAGCACTATCCCCACCTCTCAACCACCAGTCCCGCCTCCCACCACCGGCTCTGACACAGACCGTATAAGTCTTTCAAACCTCAATCATACCTTCCTCCCAGCTGTCTCTTTTCCATGTTGAAGAGCCCTATCCTCTTTAACCTTTCCTCATATGAGAAGAGTTCCATCCCCTTTATAATTTTGGTTGCTCTTCTTTGAGCCTTTTCTAATTCCTCTATATCTTTTTTGAGATACAGCGGCAAGCATTGGACGCAATACTCAAGGTGAGGTTGCACCTTAGAGTGATATAGAGGCATTATAGTATTCTCGGTCTTTTTTTACCATCACTTTCCTAATTCCTAGCATCCTGTTTACTTTTTTGGCCACTGCTGAACATTGGGCAGAAGGTTTTAACCTATTGTCTACAACAACACCTAGATCTTTTTCTTGGGTGCTGACCCGCAAGGTGGACCCTAGCATCAGGTAACTATGATTCGGATTAATCTTCAAAATGTGCATCACTTTGCATTGTCCACATTAAATTTAATTTGCCATTTCAATGCCCAGTCTACCTTGCAATAGAGAAGGTAACACAAGTGCCCAACCAACAGATCCAGAAACTAGCTGAAGCAAAGCCCAAGTGAGTTCTCATACAACAATTTTTTCCATCTGAAGAACTGAAACTTAGCTACTCAAAGCTGCAAAATATGAACTCCTGAGAACAGCAGCAAATTGATTCCATGTCAAAGGAGTCATATCAGGATGCACCTACTACTACTACTTAACATTTCTAAAGCGCTACTAGGGTTACGCAGCGCTGTACAGTTTAACAAAGAAGGATAGTCCCTGCTCAAAGGAGCTTACAATCTAAAGGACGAAATGTAAAGTTGGGGCAGTCTAGATATCCTGAATGGAGGTATAATGGTTATGTGCCGAAGGCGACATTGAAGAGGTGGGCTTTGAGTAAGGATTTGAAGATGGGCAGCGAGGGGGCTTGGTGTTTGGGCTTAGGGAGTTTATTCCACGCATAGGGTGAGGCGAGGCAGAAAGGGCGGAGTCTGGAGTTGGCGGTGGTGGAGAAGGGTACTGAGAGGAGGGATTTGTTCTGTGAGCAGAGGTTACGGGTAGGAGCGTAAGGGGAGATGAGGGTAGAGAGGTAATGAGGGGCTGCATCACCCTCCACCTTACATTCTCTAAGTATACAAGTTTCATGAGTAGGACAAGTAACAAGTCATGGAACATTCCACAGTGCTACCATAGACCTTTCACATACTTGATCTGTTTTAGACTGATAAATTCAAAGCATAACCTTTTTTTCATAAAGCCAAACATCACCCACTGAGACCTCTCTCACCCAAGCCTTTTTTTTTTAAAGAAGCAACTAACTCACAAACACAAAATGCTCCAAAAAAGGCAAAAGAAAATACTACCCAAACTAAGGCTACTTTATAAGGAGATATGCAAATCTCTGGCAGCACATCAAACATCCCCCACAGAATCTCATGAAAAATGGGCTGAAACAAACTACAAGCTATCACTGACTGGTGATAATGAAGAAAGATCTGCAACATTTTCCTAACTAAAAAAAGATCCACTGGGTTCCTAAAACCACACAAATAGTTATTCAATGCCACATTTCCTAAAGCTACAATGACTAGAACTTTCAATAAAACTACCCAAGTCACATTTAGAATAAAATCTAATACCAATCTGCAAGATATGGAGCCCCCATGAACCCATTGTGAGGCATCAAATCAGTCAAAATCGTCTCTACCCTCTGTTGTAAGATTGGCAAGTATTGCTGGATAAAGAAGATAAATGCTGAACTAGAGCACGATAATGTTCCAAAACATTCCAGATATCATAGTAAGAACTTTATTTGCATCTAGCACAAGTGACCAAAAATAGGATCACTGGAAATAAGACAAATCATCTACCACATCGTTAATACCGTGAATATGCTGAACAATTAACATAACATTCAAAAGCAGGCAGCACAAAACTAGTATGTGTAAAATCTTCACTACCAATGGACAATGCACACACTGCTGATTAACTGCAAATACCACAGCCATGTTGTTTGACCTAATCACCACCTACTTGTCCCTCAACCTGTCACCTTACAACATAAAAACTACAGTAATCAGAAACAATTCAATGAACACCACATTCCACATCCAGTCCTTTTCAAACCACAGTGACAGACAAGACACTGCACACCAAGAATCTGAAAAGTAGAGGAATCCAAATAAAATAATGCCCAAGCAGAACCCTTGTAGTAAAACAAGATAAACGTCCAACATCCCTCTCTCCCACACACACACCATTGGGGATGACTCTACCAATCAATGATTTAATCTATCTCAAAGTATGCTTTTTAACCATTGATGTCTCATCAATAGCCTCTGCCAACATGTGAAACTTCTCCATAGGTAATCTAGACTGAAGTTGAACTAAATTTAATTCTACACCTAAGAAATAAAGCACTGTACAAAGGCCTTCAGATTTTTCTCTAGCTAAAGGAATCCCAAACTCTGCTGCTACTTTCTTAAATGAATCCACCAGATGTTAACAAACACCCTCTGCAGTTCCCACAAAAAGAACATCATCCAAGAAATTAGTAACATTCCTAAGCCTGGCAACCTCTATCACCACCCAGTGAACAAAAAGAAAAAGCCTCAAAAGAAGAACATGCCTCCGAATGTCCCACAGCATAGATTTATCCCCAAACTTCTGAGAATAAAACTTAAACCTCGACATCCCAAATGATTCTGCATGCACAGGCAACTGTCTAAATGTTGACTCAATGTCAGCTTTAGCTATCAAAGCACCCTTCCCATAAGTATGCAATAATAATATCACCTGGTTCAATAAAGCATAATATACTGAACAAGTGTCAGAATACACACCCCAATAAGGGAACACAAATGATGAATAAGCTGAAAATGTTCAGGCTCTTTCTTAGAGCAAACCACCAAATTAGGAAAAGAAGATCAAGCAAATGGGCAAACAAATCATCACCTCTTTGAGCTAAAACAAAAGGTACATTATGGGACCTATAAGATAATGGTGGACCATAAACAGTAATAAGAAATCTAAACTAAAACCCTCCAACAACAAATGGGCATCATCTAACTGATAGAAACTGCCCAACCACTTAGGCAAAGCAGTGATATCATTTGGTTATGGGGCCTTGAGAAACACCTTCTGAAGACAATGATCAGAATCCAACACCTCTGGCAAGGGATGGCAGCAGAAGACTTGGAAATCTCCTACACAAATAGAGTACCTGTGTTTAAACCTACAGGACTGCCAGGCACACTGATTGGAACTGAAGTGGAAGCAAGCATTTCCATCCCCTCCTATTCATCTGCCAACCCATTGCCCAGACATCCAATTCACTGGGCTTGATACAAAGTGGTAGTGGTACCATGGACACTCCCTCCCTACATGGACCCCAACCAACCAGATGTTAGCCCCAGCAACTGCTAACTAGGAGAATGGCCACCCAAATCCCTAAAGGAACCAAATCCATACCGGGGTAATCTCTTATCAGTTAAATATTCATATCCATAGAGCCCTAGCCTTCTAATTTATTTGCTATCCATTTCCTAAAATGAATATTATAATTTAACCATGCCCAACCACCATAATATAAGCCTGTAAAATCATGTCCCAATTAGATTAATATAATGCGATCTATTTGAATTGTTCTAAAGATACTCTCAAAAAACTACTGACACAACTTGGGGTACAGCGTGTCCTTGGGCAGAATCCAGACACTGGTTATGGCAGGCGAGTCAATCGGGCTAGGCACAGCATTAGGTAAAATACTAGACAAGGCAGGATAAGGCTAGGCAAGACAAGGCAGGATAAGGCTAGGCAAGACAAGGCAGGCAAGATGGACAAGGACTGGAAATTGGAGACTAGGCAGGGCTGGAAATCAGAGAAAAGGCAAGGCTGGAGCTTGGACTGGATTGGCAAGGCAGGAATTTGAAGGCAAGACAAGATTGGAACTTGAAGTTAAGGCAAGGCTGAAACTCGACAAGGCAGACAAGGCAGGAACTTGGAGTCAAGGCAAGTCAATGCAAGGCTGTAACTCGGCAAGGCAGGAACTTGGAAAGAAGGCAAGGCAGAAACTAGGTGTCAAAGCAAGGTTCCACTGGATCTTGACAAGGCAGGAACTGGAACATGGCAGAATTCAACAGGAACAAACACGAGGAGACCAGGAAGACCTTGTTGTGAAGGTGAAGGAGATAAGCCTAGGTCTTTCTTAAATAGACCTAGACCTATGATGTCAACTTGAGCCTGCAAATAGGTGGGAAAATGTGGGATACAAATGTAACAAATAATTTTGGACAAATACGAAGTATGCAGAATTTGTGGTAGAGGGGCTCAGCAGCTCATACGCAAGGCCAGCATAGTGGGGAAAAAAATTATTATGGGTGCATGGAAGAGTGAGAAATCTCCAGAATACTGGCATTGGAGGAACACGTTTCATGAGATCATGGTTATGGAGCGTAGGGGGGTGGGATCCTTCCCCAAGAGACGAAAGGCATTTCTGGATATTTGGGAACCATATATACAGTCGCTGTCACCTAGGGCACGGAGTTTAATATTAAATAGGCTCTGAACATTTTTTTATTTATTATTATTATAATTTATTTAGTGTTTGTGATTATATAATTTTTTTTTCTCTTTTTTTTATTTTCTTCTTGCAAGCTAGAGGGTTCCCTAATGTGAAAGGGGACCATAGGTTCACAGGAAGAGGAGGGTGGTAGCAGCGTAAGGTCCCATTGGATCCATAGTCATGGTGATGGGCCATCAGAGTCACGGTACATCGCTGTGTTGGTAACAAGGGAGACTGTTTCAGGGGGGGCCTTGCCTGAATCCTATTTCAGGCAACCGTAATGTAAGCTCCTCTTGCTTAATAGTAGATTAACAGGCTACGGTGTAGCCTGGGAAGTTCAGCGAGAGGGAGCTAGGAGTCAGTTGTTGTGTTGGTATGGATTTGTTGTTTAATTAATAAAGGGGATAACTGGGAGGGGAGGGTGGAGTAAGGGAAGGCTTTTAACCCTAGAACGCATGACGTTAAAAATATACATATTAACGTCATGGGGGCCTTTTAGGCCCCCATGCACATAATGTAGAAAAACACACTTAAATAACTTTCACAAGTTTATTTCAAAATTGCTCAATAAAATATGAATAGTGGACAACATTTTAATTATAATTTTTCACAGAAAACACCAAAAAATCTTTTTTTTCCCAAATTTCACGCAAAGACATGAAAACACACAAAAATGCATAGAAATCTATAGCAAACTAGCTGCAGCTACATTTTTATTCTAACTTTCTTTTCTATTATATTAGTCTTCCAAACAATTCTGACATGTTATTTTTTCAGAAGAGTGTTCTTTGCAAACAGTTTCCTTACAAGTGGAACAATATCGCTCAGTTTTCCTCTCTATGTTTCTTGGACACATGAAACAACGCTTTCGTTTTCTTTCTCCTGGCTCTGGAGTAATCTGAAACTGTACGCCACACCGTTTCATTGCTTCTTTAGTTTTCTTTGGCAAGCATTTCAAGTCGCTTCGCTCTATCATGTGAGGTATTACAAGTTCATGACAAAGGTCCTTCAAGAATAAGCGTCTCCTGTCCTTCCTCTGTGCATGAAATTCAGGATGAGTTTCTGTATAAATAATGAATGAATTTAGGGCTGCTACATCAAGCATATTTGAAAATAGTACTACAGGCCATCGTTTTGTTTGCCTCTTACACGAATATTCTCCCACCATCTCATCCATTTTATCTACACCTCCTTTTGTTGCATTGTAATGCAGGATGATTTCTGGTTTCAATTTTTGGTTATTGCTGTCAACACTGCAATCGTGATGCATGGTACTGAGTAAAATTACAGATTTCTCCTTCTTTGCCTTGTAAGATACCAAAGTCGCAATATTGTCAGAAAAAAAAGTACAGAATACATCTTTAGGGGTAAAGTAACTGGGACTTCCCACAGCTCCTTGAGCCTGTCTCACAATATTGTGTATTGGAGTACGTCCGACTAATGTAGGATTACTGTCCCAAAAAACATTTGTTTTGGATGTTCTACTTATCACTTCTTGAGGATCCACTAGATTCACTTCTTCATCATCAGAAGAATCACTGGATGAGGATGTTTGATTAGCTGGTGGCAGATATTCTTCATCAGACAAAGATAGTTCACTTTCATCATCGCTTTGAAACATAATCGCTTCAATCTCTTGGTCAGTCAGACACTTGGAGGAAGACTGTGCCATTGCTGACTAGATGTTAGAAAATGAAACAGATTTCCTCTCAACAGCTTATCTTATCACAGGTCCTTCAGCAATTAGCTCACAGTGTATACTGTCCTCAGTGTTCAGAGGACCTGAGGTGATGTCATGGCCTTATCACTCCCTCCAAAAATCACATGACATCCTCACATGTTATTATCCACACCCTGGCCCCTCCACCAGCATTACTGAGTACAAATAAAGTAACTTGAGACACAAACACTTCTGAGAACATGATAAAAACAGCGGGGGCCTAAAAGGCCCCCAATTCGTACAGATGTAGTTTTCACCAAACAAGCATTGTTACACCATAATGCCTATGAAAAAAAATTATATGAACAACTGGATATTATCAACAATGACATACTTGAGTAATACCTTGAGTTTCAAAATTCTAACTAAAGTAATTTTGCAGATAATAGCAAAAATGTAAGCATGGGGGCCTAAAAGGCCCCCAATATGCGTTCTAGTTAAAGAGGGCTATTTTGCAGTAGGTGTTGCAGTACTTAGTTACCGACATGTTCTTCTATTGTGTTCTTTGTGGGTACTGCAGTATCAGTGGATTTTATGCGATATATAAGAATTATAGCCTAAATGGAGGTTTAATGAGTAGATTGAACCATAAGATAAGGGAATGGGGGGGAGGGAGGAAAAATTAAATTCACGATGACAAAGCAAAGAAGCACTCTGTGTAGTTTGACAAGCTGGTGTTACGTACTGATTCTGAATAGAACCGTTTAATTTCTGTATTTTGTTGATCATCAATAAAAATGATTCAACTAAAAAAAAAAAAAAATGTAACAAATAAATAATTAAAACTTCTTGTGCCTCTGGAGGAGTTCCCACTGATGGTCCTCTAAATCCCGATCATGGTGCCTGTGCACACATAAGAGGGTAGCAATGTGAAAGGCAGAACTGGCCACGGGCCTTCTGGAGACTGTTGCGGAAACAGAAAATGAGGGCTGGACCAGAGGCAGAGCTGAGAGAGAAGGGAAGGCAGACTGAAGTGCCAAGCCTGCTTGCCTCTCACTGCTGCTGCCGGACTACGAGGTAAGAAATTTTAAATTATGGGCGGCACGTAGGAAGGAGAGGAGCAGGCAAAGGACTGGGAGAAGAGGGCGGGCAGCACAGGTCGGGCTGGCTGGGAACTTCCATTCCGGGACTTTGAGCGGGTCAAATATTGGGGGTGCTCGAGCACCCACAGCACCCACAGAGTCGGTGCCTATGCCTCCATGTCCAGCAATTCTTCCCTCCCCTCCATGTCCAGCGATTCTCCTCTTCCCTGCCCTGCCATCCATGTGCGGCGATTCTCTCCTCTACTGTCCTCCCATCCCATCCATTCTCCTCTGCCCTGCCCTCCCCTCCCCTTCCCTTCCTCCCTCCCTCCCCTAGTGATTCTCTCCTCCCCTCAATTTGTACCTGAACGTTCTCTGGCTGGCTGGCGCTGACTTCCCTTCCCTCTCACTGTTCCGCCCTCTGACGTCATTACGTTTTGACACGAGGGCGAGGCAAGGAGTGGTTATGGATGTTACGAACCCAGGCATCCAGACGTAGAATGTGGGAGATACAAATTATTATATAGGATCATGTACTCTATCCAATTTGAAAGTAGTACTATTACTTGTGTCCCTTAAGAAATTGCTCAAATTGTAGAGAATAAAAAAAAATACAAAATTAATTCCTTGAAATTAAAGAAGACATTTACAAGGGTATTTTAAGAAAAAAAGATGCCCCCAGAGCCAACACCCTGAGCTTCAAGGCCAAAAAGGCCGTGTGCCTCATTTGTGTGGCCTTAGAAAATATTTCTTCAAAACCAAAGATTTATTCATTTGAAGACCAAATGAAACAAGTAAGGTAGATGTATTCCTCCAGAAAAGCAGTAAGGTCCACCTCAGATGATATCATTGGTCTACCCCTTGTTGATCAGATTGACTTACCATGAATATAATAATTAGCAATCTATAATGTATCAGCTATGGGTAATACCAAAATTTCCTTAAGGTATTTCCTTAGGAGAATCTCTGGAGAAAGCTAATAGATACAAGGAAATTTCAAAAAAAGTAAGTTTCTAACCCTCCCTGCATTCTAAATCATTTCTAATTTTAAATGAACATTTAAGGAACCCTTAATTACTGAGATGGATGAACCCTGGAGGGCTGAAACTCGAAAACCTGATTATTATTATCCACATTAGATAATTTCTCCACTACCTGAAAAAAGTAACTGTCTGAGACATTACTGCTTTTAACATTGCCTCTATACGATAATTTAAGTCCTATATATCCTTTAAGGCAACATCCTGCTTGTCTACCAAAGAATGGGTTTATGAATTCACTTCCAAAGCTTGGAAAGGAGTAGTCATCTTAGAGTATACTATAGAATTAATAAACTTGTCAGACAGCACTGAGCCACTTGGAACTGGAGCAACAACTTCAGATGCACCATCGCAGGAAGTGGGAGTTAAAAGAGGGGGGGGGGGTACACTCCACAGATCTTAAAGAAACTCCTAGTAGTAACAAAGCCTGTTGTGTTGACCCAACAGAAACCACATGCCTATCCATCAGGCCTGCCAGTTTTGGGGTAGAAACCTTGGGTTTAGCCTTTCTCTTAACCATATCAGCATATAAAAGAGGAAAAAAAAAATCAGTAAACTCACAAAGTTTCCCATGCCATCTTTGTCACTCCTTGGCGCTCCAAAGGGGTTCCGAAGGGGCAAGGCATGCCCCTTAGGAGCTCCTTTGTCCATGCCCTGCAGCCATGCACCTGCAAACAGTGTTGGATCTTAAAGGGAGTTTCAGGTCACCGATGATGTCGGCAGGTGGCTTGCTGGTGCCTTCTTGAATTTGCACCTCAGTCCTCACTGGGAATATGCTAGATGGTAATGTAGGGAAGCCAAAGCTCTCACACTGTCATGCCTTTCAGATGAGACTCTCTCTACTGGGAAATTAGATCAATCAACAAGAGATTTTTTTGATAAATCATTCCTAACAGAAGAGATCTACAGAACCATTCTTTTTTTGAAAAATAATAAATCAGTTGGGCCAGTTAATTTACCAGTTGAGTTTTAAAAGCAAATGAAAAAGCATGCAATACCCACATTACCTGAGGTATATAATGAAATAACATGTTCCTGACATATGCCAGATGATTTTTATGCCACTGCTATTTCAGTAATCCCCACACGTGCAACACCATTTTAGATGGATTGTAGAAGTAGAAATTGAGATATACAAGTCAGCGCGTCTCAAATTTCACCAGTATTTTAGAGCAGAATCTGCTGACATAAAGCCTGTTTTAAAATACAGGAGAAATGAATGTTTACATACTGACCCCTGGATTCTATATGTGGTGACTACAGTTCTACGCATAAATAGGCCCGCATAGCCAATTTGTGCACAGAAATTAATTGGGTAACAAGCCAATCAATGCCAATAATTGGATGCTAACAAGCAATTATCAGTACTTACTGGCACAGTTGGGACTTATGTGCATAGCTCACTAGGCATACTCTATAAATCAATGCACATAAATCAAACTGAATGGAACTCAAAAGGGGTGTGTGGCCATGGGAGAGGCATAGACAGGTCACGGGTGTTCCTAAAATTTACATGCAGTGCTATAGAATATTCCCAATCTGTGCTTAAATTAGTCATGTGCTTTTACACCAGGTATTAGTTGGCATAAATGACTGTAACTAAATTTAGCATGGTTTTTGTACATCAGTTTTTTAGGTGTCATATATAGAATTCCCCCCCCCCCCCCCTCCGAGTGTGTGCAGTTTAACTTTCAATTTAGAAAAATAAACATATATAATATCAACAGATTCAAAGCCAGCATATAACTGGTTATCTTTGCGAGCTTAGAAACATAGCTAGTTATTTTCCTGATATTGATAGTGGCCAGTTTCCCTTGGCAGCTTGGATTTAGAGGGATGGAGGACACAAACACTGGGGAATTAAGGCCCTGACCAATCCCTCCAGTGGACTGCTGCTCAATAGGATTACAGAGGTGCATATAGGAAGTGAGGTGAGCACTACAGGGGCAAATCTATAACTGAGCACCTCCAATTATATGCCTGGAGATGTGTGGTAGGAACCTATTTCATAAAGGTGCCTAGAATCAATTATAGACTACTAGTCCAACCTGCTATTAATTTATCCAGGTCTTTTTTTGAGGGGGTACTTGGGGGTACTGAGTACTGGCACTTTTTCTATTGTCTGCTAAAATTGACCCATGGGTCCCATGTTTTAATGAAAGAGCTCAGGCTCTACACATCAATTTTGCCTTGTCATAGATTCTGTGACTATTTGCAGGGGGCCTGGCTATTGTAGGGTGGGTCCTTCAGTGATCACACCACCCCTGAAAGGTGGCCTGGCATTTGAGTACCAGCAACTTTTTTTGCTAGAAAAAATGCAGTGAATTTACCTAAAATGTAGATTCTCACAATTACACCAGACATGGAGTTGGTGGTATAAATACACATGCCTAAGTACAGCAGGGATACATGTAACTTACAGTATTTTATAAATTACATACATAAGTGAGAGCCCTGTCTATGTCCTGCCCATGCACCACTCCTGTGTAAACCCCCTCCCTGTTACAAATAATTAGGTGTCATACTGGCTTTTATGCAAATAGTGCACATACTATAAGTGTACATTTATATTCATAAGTGCTAGTATTCTATGCATTTATGTGTAATGTGTGCATAAATGTGAGCGACTAGGTTATAGAGTGTCATATGCAAGAGTCAAATAAATCTGTCCTTGCATTATTTGTTACTAGAGTACCTCCACAAGAAAAGGTTCTAGTACTGGCCACTATTACTGATAGAGTTAATATTTCAAGTGTTAATACTCAATACAAATAAAAAAGGATGTAATAATTTATATTGTGGTAGTTGAGAAATCAATAAGACTGAGGCTTTAATCAATGAAATTTGTCTTGGTTACTTATGTGAGTACCAGCCATAGCTTAGAACAAAAGGTGCTGTACTTAATGTGTTCAGGATCAGTGTGGTTTACTGAGCAGTGGCTACATTTTTGATACTGGACGTGAACGGCTGTTGCTTAATTTTCAATACATTTCTGTCCTAATGGATGGATCTTTTGAAATTCAAGCAGTTAACCCACTATGTTAGAGTAAATCTTAGTTGCTTTTACAATTGAGTTTAAGGTAACAGCTGAGGTAGGGGATTTTAATTTATACGTTACCAAGGAGACAACCTACATGCAGAAGAATTTATAGACTTTATGGCCTTGTTGGGTAGTTGACAGCCCTACACATGCCACTGGGCATAATTTAGATCTTTTGTTTACTGTATAATTACTTTCATGGGCGGGCTAAGTGCTACAGTTAATTTTAAGTGTTACTCGCATTATCTTATCAGATCATTACTTAGTCACAGATGGATAAAGGTATGCAGGATAGGCAGGAAGTGATTGATACAAAACAAAATCAGGAACTGGGTTAATATGAAGGTTTCATGCAACACTGACATTTGGATTTATCCAATTATATCCATTAGACACTAATGATATAGTGGGCAGCTGGAACAGCTCTGTGATCGGGAAGTTAGATGTTGCTGCTCCCTTAAGGGAAGTGAAAACATTTTTGAATGGGAGGTCTCTTGGTACTCTTCAGCTGAGAGATCATTAAACAAAAGTTAAGAGGACCAGAGTTTTGTTGGTGCTTTTACACTGCTGGCCTGATGCAATGAGAAGAGATGTTACCATGCTACTCTGATGACGGGTCTTTCTACTAAACCTTTTTGGTTTTGTTTGGAAGAATCTGGTGAACCCTGACGAAGACCAAGCCGAAACTTGGCCAAGTTGGATCCCTCTTCAATAAATTTATTATGTGAACTCTTGTCTGCTCTTCATTCCCTGGAACACATTTGTTTCCTGTGCTGCCTGTTACTGCAAAGGGTTTTCTCCTAATTCTTTTGCTTGATGCTATTGCTGTCTCCTGCAATCTAGGTGTACATATTTACAATTAATGGGTGCATACTATAATTGAGTGCAGAATGATAAAAGAGATTAAGAGGAGTATTTTCAGAGCACTTAGACTTACAAAATTCCATAGTAACCTATCCTGCTTATAATCAAAAGAGAAAAATGCCTATATTGTGACCCAAATCGGGAGATAGACGTTTATCTCCCAAAAACGAATATAGCGGTATAATCAAAAGCCGAATTTGGACGTTTTCAACTGCACTCCGTCGCGGATGCGGACATCGTTGATGGGGGCGTGTCGAAGGCGTGGTGAAGGCGGAACAGGGGCGTGGTTATCTGCCGATCAGAGATGGGCGCCTTTCGCCGATAATGGAAAAAAAATATGCGTTTTTAGCGAGAATTTAGGGCACTTTTCCTGGACCCTGTTTTTCCACGAATAAGGCCCCAAAAAGTACCCTAAATGACCAGATGACCACTGGAGGGAATCGGGGATGACCTCCCCTGACTCCCCCAGTGGTCACAAACCCCCTCCCACCACAAAAATATGCAGTTTCATAACTTTTTATGTTCACCCTCAAATGTCATACCCACCTCCCTGGCAGCAGTATGCAGGTCACTGGAGCAGTGGACTTCAGGCAGGTGGACCCAGGCTCATCCCCCCCCCCCACCTGTTACACTTGTGCTGATAAATGGGAGCCCTCCAAACCGCCCCCCAAACCCACTGTACCCACGTGTAGGTGCCCCCCTTCACCCCTTAGGGCTATAGTAATGGTGTAGACTTGTGGGCAGTGGGTTTTGAGGGGGATTTTGGGGGCTCAACACCCAAGGGAAGGGTGCTATGCACCTGGGAGCTGTTTTACCTTTTTTTTTTTTTGTAAAAGTGCCCCCTAGGGTGCCCTGTTGGTGTCCTGGCATGTGAGGTGGACCGGTGCAGTACGAATCCTGGCCCCTCCCACGAATAAATGTCTTGGAGTTATTCGTTTTTGAGCTGGGCGTTTTCGGTTTCCATTATCGCTGAAAAACAAAAACGCCCAGCTCAAAAAAAGATAAACGTTCATGTTTTTTCGAAAATACGATTCGGTCCGCTCCTTCTCGGACCCGTTCTCAGAGATAAACGCCCATGGAGTTAGGCGTTTCTGTTCGATTATGCCCCTTTATGTGACTTATTTTCAAAACTGAAAAAAATGACCAAAAAGTGACATAAATCTGCATTTAGATGTTTTTCTCACAAAAACATCCAAATTGGTATTTTCAAAACCAATTTTTAGATGTTTTCTATGAAGTCTGTCAGAAGTGTGTTCAAAAAGCAAGGGGGCATGTCAGGGGTGTGTTAAGGGTGGGATCTGGGCATTCCTAACACTTGGACATTTTCCTGCCATAATGGAACAAAACAAAAACATTAAGACCAATAAGTTGTACGTTTTGGTGTAGACCTGTTTTATTAACAAATAACCCACAATATCCAAAAAATACTGGGTAAAGCTATTCTAATATAGCTGTAAGTTTTACTTAATATATATCTCACCAGTCACAGCTATGTGCAATTACAAAAGATTATTAATATTATTGTTATGACATGAATACAAATTATCCTCCTACTTCCTTATAACTACTCAGACTCCTGAGGCAGGCGCATAGGCGCCGAAACACAGCTGCTGTGTTGAGTCATTGTGTTTTGCTATTTATTTATTTATTTATTTATTTGTTGCATTTGTATCCCATCTCTTTGCAGGCTCAAAGTGGCTTACAATACATCATGAGTAGTGGCAGAATGTTAGTAATAAACATTTAGTATTGCATGTTCTTGGTCAGCATGATGAGAAAAGCAAAGTAGTACTATACAAGCAGATTTTAGGAGACAGTTCTAAAATTAAATAGGCGAGTTGTGCATGTTCACTTGGGTTGATTTGGTATGCTCTTTCAAAGAGATGGGTCTTCAGTAGTTCGCGGAAGTTCGCTATTTCGTATATCGATTTCAAGTTGCACGGCAGTGCGTTCCATAACTGTGTGCTCAAGTAGGTGAAGTTTGACGCATGCATTAGTTTGTATTTCATTCCTTTGCAACTGGGGAAGTGCAGATCAAGGTTTTTGCACTTTTCAGCCAGTTTTGTCTCTAATGAGATGATTAATTCTAAACAATGTTACAGCATTTGTTGAGTACATGTGATGTTAAATTCATGTAAGGTTTAACAGTGATGTATGAGTGGTGAGAGTGGAGTATGTTTGAGTAGTTGTATGGAAGTAGGAGGATAGCTTTTATGCATGTAATTACACATAGCTGTGACTGGTGAGATATATTATTAACAAATAAGCCACAAAAAATGACCAGGAGACCCCCTTAGACTTTCAGTGGTCACTGATCCCCTCCCACCCCACAAAGATGTAAATGTAACAGTACATACCAGCCTCTATGACAGCTTCAGATGTTATGTCCAGTCCTATTAGAGCAGCAACCAGGTTTCTGGAATAGACTAGTGGTGGGTGCAGTGCACTGTAGAGAAGGTGACCCAGGCCCATAATCCACTCTAACTATTACACTTGTTTCTAACTTATCCACTGAAAATAAAATAATCAAAAAGTACATTTATCAACTGGAGGATTCTGGAATCATTCCAGCATGGTTTCATGTGATGGTACTTGTATCTTGTTGGTTTCAGTAGCGGATGTCTTGATTAGACAAATTGAGAAGGGAAATACAATGTTGCAAGTTTTCTTCGATGTTACAGCAGTTATCAAGAATACAGAATATGAGATATTGTTTGCTTAGCTCTCTGATATAGGAATTTCTGGGACAATCTTGTAATATTATCTTGTTTTGTTTTTTTAGCTGAGAGGGAGATGCAAGTGATCTCCAGAAACACTATGGTGGCAATTCTATAAATTGACACCAAGATTTAGGTGCCCAATGTCATGCACTTAGCACCAATTCTAGAATGGTATCCTGGCTCCAAGATTCCATCATAGAATAAGTCGGCTTTGGTGCACCTCATTAGATGCCAACAATTATGCCAAGACTATGACCGTCATAAATGTAGGTGCTTAATTGTGCCCTGAAGTGCATGTAATTTATATGATTCTGTAAGTGATTCACCTGAGCACCTAGCTTTGGAGGAGTAGGCTAATGGTTAATGCAGCAGGCTTCTCGATGCAGCTCCTTGTGACCTTGGCAAGTCAGTTAACCCTCCATTGTCCCAGGTACAGAAACTTAGATTGTGAGCCCTCTAGGGACAGAGAAATGTACCTGCATATAATCTGCACAGCACTGCATACAGCTAGTAGCACTATATAAATGATTAGTAGTAGTAGTAGTAGCAGCAGCAGCAGCAGCAATTAGAGGCACCAATCATGCACATAAGTGCTATTATTCCATAACATGCACACAGCTGGTGACAGTTTACAGAATTGCCCTTTATATTCCCTTAGATGGCACTGTAATTTGGTCTCTCTCATGGTTCTTCCCTCTCAATTATTCTATATTTGCATCCCCTGGCAGCTGTTTGAAGGGCATTGAGATTGATTTCTACACATACAGTGATGATGTGCAAGTTTATCTCAGGTCAGACTGTGGATGACATCTCTAAGGGGTTAAGCAAATTTTTGGAATGTGTATTCTTGAATATCAGTGAATCATTTAGTATGTATTGGAAAAAAAAGAAAAGACAGGACTATTAT